>NC_042969.1:39235035-39301131 GCF_901001165.1 Salmo trutta | reverse complement strand
TTACTAGTCAGCAGTACAGCCAGGCGACCAGTCACACAGGAGACCGATCACCAAGGCAACCAGACAGTAGCATGCTCAGTAACCATAGAGATAACGATCTATTTAATTACAAGCGAGTGTCTGCACAACGTCGTAATGACTCGTCACCTCTCACTGTGTATAATGACTCATTTTACATTAAGTAATTTTATAATCAGATGTAGTTTAACTAGAGGAGCGTTTTAAATATACACTGAAACAATTCAAAAAAATGCAACATGTAAAGTGTTGGTCCCATGTTTGATTAGCTGAAATCAAAGATCCCATACACAAAAAAAAAGGTTTTAATTTTGTGCACAAATTTGTTACACATCCTTGTCAGTGAGCATTACTCCTTTTGACAGATGTGGCATATCAATAAGCTGATTAAACATCATGATCATTACACAGGTGCACCTTGTGCTGGAGATGAGGCCACTCTAAAATGTGCAGTTTAGTCACACAACACAATGCCACAGATGTCTCAAGTTTTGAGGGAGTGTGCAATTGGCATGTTGACTGCATGAATGTCCACCAGAGCTAATGGCCTAATGACCTGGTACTCTGGGATATTGTCCCTAATCAGGTCCTGCTGGCCTGGTACTCAGGGCTCTATTGTCCCTCCATCAGGTCCTAATGGCCTGGTACTCAAAGCTCTATTGTCCCTCCATCAGGTCCTTAATGGCCTGGTACTCGTGGCTCTATTGTCCCTCCATCACTTTCTACTGGCCTGGTACTCAGGGCTCTATTGTCCCTCCAACCACTGACATCAATGCAAATTCAATCTTAAAATCACATCAAACAGTATCATGTGTTTAAAACTCACCTTTCTGTGATGATCAATTTGAAGAAAGAAGTTTAACATCAAGGGCAAACTGAGTGTAAAACATGGTACTTGTGGGTGTTGTTTTCAAAGACTAACATGAAACGAAATGGACAGCGCTTTCTAAGGTGACGATTCATTCAAAACACACCATATGTATATTAGAGCTGATGCATATTCATAGGCTTAGGGACTTAAGCCCTTAAACAAAAAGACTACATTTAACACTGATTGTACTCTTATATAATACGTAGTCTTAACACATTATGCATGGCAGAAAAATATAAAACAAAACAGATTTTAAAATGTCTTTGGTCTAGCCTAAACTCCAAAATTTAAACACATTTGAATAATCTCTTTTTGAGCGTGGACTGTATTATGCATACTGGATGGACTGGTTACCTTATGCTATGCCCCGAAATGCCTATCCATGAGTCTGGGAGAGAACAAATAGCCCTAGTTGGTTCATTGATTGTGCAGGGTGGCATACAGTTAGCTTACAATTAGTGAATTTGTATATTATTTTGAATAGCCTAATAATTATATTTTCAAAATTAATTGGGTGACACATTACCTTTTTAGTTATACAGAATATCTCACCAGCGAGCGTGTCCATCTCCTCCTCCCTCTCCTTTTTTCCTTTCTCCAGTGTGCAGAGAGAGGGGCTTTCAACAGTTTTATAGTGAAATATGTTTTGTCATGATAGCATGTTATCAATGATATCAATGTTCCCGAACAGATTTCACTTTCTTGCCCATATTAAGTACTGGGTAGCTGCAGGAACAGGGTTGGAGAGCCCATGGCATACAGAGTTAGCTGCAGGAACAGGGTTGGCGAGCCCATGGCATACAGAGTTTGAGCAGAAAATCACCTCTCACGCAGCGAGAACATTGTCCTCAAACAGTGGTTGATGTTTGGAGTGAAATAAATGGTATATTTATTTCTCAGCTGCTCATATTAAGCACAGCTCCGCTATTCGAGTACATACGGATTACATGTCTTTTTTTCTCCTGCTCCTGTCCAATTGATAATGGGGCATTGTAAATTAAAACAAATTTGACATACGGTGGTTCCTCCTCTGAAAATTGTGGGCTGCTGCAGCGTTCTGTGGCACGTTATTTGTCAGACATTTTTTTTTTTGTGCAAGTTTCACCAGAGGGCACGGTTGAGAAGCATTTGATTGTCTTCCATATTGTCATTACCAGATAATGTAAAACCTTTTTTATGTAATAACATAGTATAACACCATTATGGTGTTTCTATTTCGAGAAAAACGAAACCCTCGGGGTTTCCGTTGGGATGGAATGGAAAATATGGCGCTGTACAACGGGATGGGCGGGAGTAAACTACAGGATAAGAGGATTGGAGGATTCTAAGTTGTTTGCCTTCATTAGACAACTTTGTTCCAATATTGTGGGGTAACATCTCACAGCAAGAACGGACAAATCTGGTACAGTCCATGAGGAGGAGATGCACTGTAGTACTTAATGCAGCTGGTGGCCACACCAGATACTGACTTACTTTTGATTTTGACCCCCCCCCCCTTTGTTCAGGGACACATTATTCCATTTCTGTTAGTCACATGTCTGTGCAACTTGTTCAGTTTATGTCTCAGTTGTTAAATCTTGTTCATACAAATATTTACATGTTAAGTTTGCTGAACATAAACGCAGTTGACTGTGAGAGGACGTTTGTTTTGATTTCTAAGGATTTCAAAGGGTTGTATCATTCACAACTAAAGTTGGCAAGTAACTCTAAATCAAGCTTACAGGACCTGTTTCAAATGATCACTTTTACTCTCAATATAGCCACTTCACATGCACAGTTGCTCTGGAATTGGGAAAATATCCTTTCTATTTTATTCAGTTAAGTTGAATTATATTCTTCTTACTATAAAACAATGGCAGGGGATTATACACAGTATTTATTGTCTGCTAAATGAACAAGCCTACAGCCTATGGCATGGAGCATAGCCAGATAACATACAGTATCTAGTCTGCTAAACAAGCCTAGTCTATATCATAGCCAGATAACATACAGTAGGCCAACTCATATTCTGTTCTTCTGAAATACATTTTCTTCATATCATGTTTGTTTAGACCAGACTAAAATAAATCAGGTATTTATTGTGATGGTGTTTATTGAAGTGATCTATTGACTTATTTAATGTAGATGTTCCAAAAGCGCATTAGCGGCTTGAAGACCTGGAGATGATAAACTTGTTTGTTAATTAACGGTCAATGCTGTGAGAACGGCAGACTTTTGCATGGTAATCCGTTTAACAAAATTGACCGCCAAAGCCCAAACTGTAACTCAGTAAAATCTTCTAAATTGTTTATTTTTGTTCAGTATATGTAAGTGTGTGGACACCCTTTCAAATGAGTGGATTTGGCTATTTCAGCTACACCCGTTGCGGACAGGTGTATAAAATCGAGCACACAGCAATGCAATCTCTATAGGCTAACATTGGTAGTAGAATGGCCTCACTGAAGAGCTCAGTGATTTTCAACGTGGCACTGTCATAAGATGCCACCTTTCAAACGATTCAGTCAGTCACATTTCTGCTCTGTTGTGGCTGCCCCGGTCAACTGTAAGTGCGGTTATTGTGAAGTGGAAATGTCTTGGAGCAACAATGGCTCAGCTGTAAAGTAGTGCGCCACACAAGCTCACAGAACGGGACCGCAGAGTGCTGAAGCCCATTAAAATTGTCTGTACTCTGTTGCAACACTCACTGCAGAGTTCCAAACTGCCTCTGGAAGCAACGTCAGCACAAGAACTGTTTGTTCAGAGCTCCATGGCCGAGCCGCCACACACAAGCCACCATGCGCAATTCCAAGCGTCGGTTGAAGTGGTGTAAAGCTTGCCAGCATTGGACTCTGGAGTAGTGGAAACGCGTTGTCTGTAGTGCGCAATCACGCTTCACCATCTGGCAATCCGACGGACTAATCTGGGTTTGGCGGATGCCAGGAGAACGTTACCTGCCCGAATGCATAGTGCCAACTAATGTTTGGTGGAGGAGGAATAATGGTCTGGGGCTGTTTTTCATGGTTCTGGCCCCTTAGTTCCAGTGAGGCGAAATCTTAACGCTACACCATACAATGACATTCTGGATGATTCTGTGCTTCCAACTTTGTGGTACCAGTTTGGGGAAGGCCCTTACAGAAATGGTTTGTCAAGATCCGTGTGGGAGAATTTGACTAGCCTGCACAGAGCCCTGACCTCAACCCCATCGAACACTTTGAGATTAATTGGAACGCCGACTGCGAACCAGGCCTAATCGCCCAACATCAGTGCCGGACCTCACTTATGCTCTTGTGGCTGAATTGGAAGCAAGTCCCTACAGCAATGTTCCAGTGGAAACCTTCCCAGAAAAGTGGAGCCTGTTATCTTAAGGAATCGGTGTCCTGCAAGCGGGACAACTTCCGGTGAAACTTGGGGGCGCGTAAATTCTAATAAATATTATGGATTTTAAACATATTGGTAAGCTTAAATTCTTAATCAAACTGCACTGTCCGATTTACAGTAGCTATTACAGCGAAAACATGCCATGTGATTGTTTGAGGACGGCGCCCCACATCAAAATAATTTTCCACCGGCACAGGTTTCATACATTCACATATAAAGATTAAATATTCACTTACTTTTGGAAAATTTGCCTTTGGTTTGTCATCCAAAGGGTCCCAGCTATAACATGTAGTGTCGTTTTGTTAGATAAAATCCTTCCTTATATCCCAAAAAGTCTGTTTAGTTGGCACCATTGATTTGAGTAATCCACTCCTTCAACATGCAGAGAAAGGAATACGAAAATCTACCGCTAAACTTTAAAACAAGTCAAAATAAGTTTCTATTGACTCCTCAGATACCCTAAAATGTAATCAAACTATAATATTTCTTTCGGAAAGTATGTTCAATAGGAAACCTATTTTAGCAGGTGCGTAATTTCTTCATGGCGCTCGCAAACACATATCTCCAGGACTGTGTCCTTCTACTAGAACTGTTATTTTTTATTTGTTTTTGAAGTTACAAGCCTGAGACCTTGAACATAGACTGCTGACACCTGTGGAAGGCATAGGAATTGCATCCAGGGAGCTAATTTTCAATATGACCATTCTCTTTAATTTCTAAGAGGATGCTCTCAAAAAAAAAAAATCTGGTTGGTTTTTCTCCTACCATATCTATTGTTATATTCTCCTACATTTCTACAAACATCAGTGTTTTCTTTCCAACGGTACCACTTATATGCATGTCCTGGCTTCAGGGCCTGAGCTACAGGCAGTTTACTTTGGGCACATCACTCAGGCGGAAATTGAGAAAAAAGGGGATATATATATATATATATAGTTGAAGTCGGAAGTTTACATACACCTTAGCCAAATACATTTAAAATCAGTTTTTCACAATTCCTGGCATTTAATCCTAGTAAAAATTCCCTGTCTTATGTCAGTTAGGGTCACCACTTTTTTTTAAGATTGTGAAATGTCAGAATTATAGTAGAGAGAATTATTTATTTCAGCTTGTATTTCTTCACATTCCCAGTGGGTCAGAAGTTTCCATTAGTATTTGGTAGCATTGCCTTTAAATTGTTTAACTTGAGTCAGATGTTTCGGGTAGCCTTCCACAAGCTTCCCACAATAAGTTGTGTGAATTTTGGCCCAATCCTCGTGACAGAGCTGGTGTAACGGAGTCATGTTTGTAGGCCTCTTTGCTCGCACACACTTTTTCAGTTCTGCCCACATTTTCTATGGGATTGAGGTCAGGGGTTTGTGATGGCCACTCCATTACCTTGGCTTTGTTGTCCTTAAGCCATTTTGCCACAACTTTGGAAGTATGCTTGGGGTCATTGTCCATTTGGAAGACCCATTTGCGACCAAGCTTTAACTCCCTGACTGATGTCTTGAGATGTTGCTTCAATATATCCACATTTTCCTCCCTCATGATGCCATCTATTTTGTGACGTGCACCAGCCCCTCCTGCAGCAAAGCACCCCCACAACATGATGCTGCCACCCCCGTGCTTCACGGTTGGGATGGTGTTCTCCGGCTTGCAAGCCGCCCCCTTTTTCCTCCAAACATAACAATGGTCATTATGGCCAAACAGTTCCATTTTTGTTTCATCAGACCAGAGAACATTTCTCCAAAATGTACGATCTTTGTCCCCATGTGCAGTTGCAAACCGTAGTCTGGCTTTTTTTTATGGCGGTTTTGGAGCAGTGGCTTCTTCCTTGCTGAGCGGCCTTTCAGGTTATGTCGATATAGGACTCGTTTTACTGTGGATATAGATGTATAGATGTTTCCTCCAGCTTCTTCACAAGGTCCTTTGCTGTTGTTCTGGGATTGATTTGCACTTTTCACACCAAAGTACATTAATCTCTAGGAGACAGAATGCGTCTCCTTCCTGAACGGTATGACAGCTGCGTGGTCCCATGGTGTTTATACTTGTGTACTGTTGTTTGTACAGATGAACGTGGTACCTTCAGGCATTTGGAAATTGCTACCAAGGTTGATTCTGACTTGTGGAGATCTAAAAAAAAAAATCTGAGGTCTTGGCTGATTTTTCTTTTGATGTTCCCATGATGTCAAGCAGAGGCACAGAGTTTGAAGGTAGGCCTTGAAATACATCCACAGGTACACCTCCAATTGACTCAAATTATGTAAATTAGCCCATCAGAAGCTTCTAAAGCCATAACATAATTTTCTGGAATTTTCCAAGCTGTTTAAATTCACATTCAATGTAGTGTATGTAAACTTCTGACCCATTGAAATTGTGATACGGTGAATTAGAAGTTAAATATCTGTAAACAATCGTTGGAAAAATGACTTGTCATTTACAAAGTAGATGTCCTAACCGACTTGCCAAAACTATAGTTTGTTAACAAGAAATTTGTGTAGTGGTTGAGTAACGAGTTTTAATGACTCCAACCTAAGTGTATGTAAACTGCCGACTTCAACTGTATATTTGTGTGTGTATATATTTATATATGTATATGTGCTGACAGTATACATTAGATGAAATATTAAAAGCTGACACCATACATTAAGATTTAATCCTGGCCAATGTGGCGTTGTGACTGATTCATTTCTCAATATGTAATCCGTCCTTCTCGGCTCTTCAGTGATCCAGGTTCTCTTCATTATTGTTAAGGCATGACTGTTCACACCGGGTATTAATTCAGTAATTCTCTGGGTGTTGAGATTTAGATAACCTGTGGGTTTTTAAGCTAATAACTCACTACGCTGTGTGGCAGAGACAGGCTCCCCCCCCCCCCCCCCCCCCCCCCCGCTATAAATGGATTTAATCTACCGGAGGGACTTTAGTGACAGAATATATCAACACCAGAATATTTAGTAGAATTAATACAATTCCAAACCTGTTAGTCCGTTAAATGGTTCTGTAGTTTACTGTCCCTGTCTGAGGCTCCTTGTTTCAGATTATTAGTGTCATGTCTGGAACAGATTGATATCTGCTTTGGCAATATAACCACTGATGCTCCTTTTTCCATTACCCCCAAGATTCATTTTGATAGATTTCATACTGAATCTACAGCAGGGGACCAGCGGTAGGCAAGCACTAGGGCTGGGCCATATGGGTGATTCACTATCTTTAAAAAAAAAAAAATTGTATTATCCTTTAATTGAACTTTGTAGTAGAATTTAATTCAAATCAAGCTTTATTTATACAGCACATTTCAGACATGAAATGCTACTCAATGTGCTTCACAGGATAGAAGAAGAAAGATAAAATACAAAACAATGAAAAATAAAAGCTGAAATATTTACCACACAAACATCAGATTATCTAAAGACACAAACTGAACAACTAAAAAGCAAAGTTAAAAAGATGCCTTTTTAAGATCTGTTTTAAGTATGTCCACAGTTTGGGTCCCGCTCAGGTTCTCTGGCAGGCTGGGGGCATAATAACTAAATGCTGTCTCTCCATGCCTCTTGGTCCCCATCAGGTTCTCTGGCAGGCTGGGGGCATAGTAACTAAAGGCTGTCTCTCCATGCCTCTTGGTCCTAGGCTTTGGGATAGTTAAAAGGCCAGTACCAGAGGACCTGAGGGACCTACTGGGTACATAACTTAAAAGCATGTCTGACATGTATTGGGGTGCACAATCGTGGATTGATTAAAAAAATAAAATAAAACAAAACAAATCAAAATCTTAAAATCATTTCTGAAACTCTCAGGCAGCCGGTGTAGAGACCTTAAAACCGGTGTAATGTGTGCTCTCCATCTGGTCTTGGTCAGTACCCGTGCTTCAGCATTCTGTATGTTTTACAGTTGATCAATGGCTTTCTTGCGTGGACAGGAGAGCATTACAGTAGTCAAGCCTGCTGGTAATAAAAGCATGGTCTCTTTCTCTCTCTCTCTGTCTCTCTGTCTCTGTATTCGGCCTGAGAAAGAAATGGCTGCACCTTGGCAATGTTCCTCAGGTAATTAAAATCTATTTGGTCACATTCCTAATGTTTGATTTTGAAATTGATTCTAAAATAACACCTAGGTTTTTTTTACCTCGTGTTTTATTTTTATTGCTCGTGAATTAATTCAAATGTGCAGCCAGGTTCTCGCTCTGTGCTTTGGCTCCAACAATAAGTACCTCGGTCTTGATTTACCTGGAGGAAGTTGTGAGCCATCCAAGTATTTAAATCACTAACAGTCTAATTTATCCGTGGAGCTAAAATCCTCAGGTGACACAGAAATGTAAAGTTGTGTATCGTCTGTCAAGCAGTGACTATCAATGCTGTGCTTTCTGATAACGCTGCCAAGGTGTAACGCGTGTGTGTGTACCCTCACGCAACCGGTCAAAGTTTTAGAACACCTACTCATTCAAGAGTTTTTCTTCATTTTAACTATGTTCTACATTGTAGAATTGTGAAGACAACTATAAAATAACACACATGGAATCATGTAGTAACCCCAAAAAAGTGTTAAGCAAATCAAAATACACTGCTCAAAAAAATAAAGGGAACACTTAAACAACACAATGTAACTCCAAGTCAATCACACTTCTGTGAAATCAAACTGTCCACTTAGGAAGCAACACCGATTGACAATAAATTTCACATGCTGTTGTGCAAATGGAATAGACAACAGGTGTAAATTATAGGCAATTAGCAAGACACCCCCAATAAAGGAGTGGTTCTGCAGGTGGGGACCACAGACCACTTCTCAGTTCCTATGCTTCCTGGCTGATGTTTTGGTCACTTTTGAATGCTGGCGGTGCTTTCACTCTAGTGGTAGCATGAGACGGAGTCTACAACCCACACAAGTGGCTCAGGTAGTGCAGCTCATCCAGGATGGCACATCAATGCGAGATGTGGAAAGAAGGTTTGCTGTGTCTGTCAGCGTAGTGTCCAGAGCATGGAGGCGCTACCAGGAGATAGGCCAGTACATCAGGAGACGTGGAGGAGGCCGTAGGAGGGCAACAACCCAGCAGCATGACAGCTACCTCCGCCTTTGTGCAAGGAGGAGCAGGAGAAGCACTGCCAGAGCCCTGCAAAATGACCTCCAGCAGGCCACAAATGTGCATGTGTCTGCTCAAACGGTCAGAAACAGACTCCATGAGGGTGGTATGAGGGCCCGACGTCCACAGGTGGGGGTTGTGCTTACAGCCCAACACCGTGCAGGACGTTTGGCATTTGCCAGAGAACACCAAGATTGGCAAATTCGCCACTGGCGCCCTGTGCTCTTCACAGATGAAAGCAGGTTCACACTGAGCACATGTGACAGAGTCTGGAGATGCCGTGGAGAACGTTCTGCTGCCTGCAACATCCTCCAGAATGACCGGTTTGGCGGTGTGTCAGTCATGGTGTGGGGTGGCATTTCTTTGGGGGGCCGCACAGCCCTCCATGTGCTCGCCAGAGGTAGCCTGACTGCCATTAGGTACCGAGATGAGATCCTCAGACCCCTTATGAGACCATATGCTGGTGCGGTTGGCCCTGGGTTCCTCCTAATGCAAGACAATGCTAGACCTCATGTGGCTGGAGTGTGTCAGCAGTTCCTGCAAGAGGAAGGCATTGATGCTATGGACTGGCCCGCCCATTCCCCAGACCTGAATCCAATTGAGCACATCTGGGACATCATGTCTCGCTCCATCCACCAACGCCACGTTGCACCACAGACTGTCCAGGAGTTGGCGGATGCTTTAGTCCAGGTCTGGGAGGAGATCCCTCAGCAGACCATCCGCCACCTCATCAGGAGCATGCCCAGGCATTGTAGGGAGGTCATACAGGCACGTGGAGGCCACACACACTACTGAGACTCATTTTGACTTGTTTTAAGGACATTACATCAAAGTTGGATCAGCCTGTAGTGTGGTTTTCCACTTCAATTTTGAGTGTGACTCCAAATCCAGACCTGCATGGGTTGATAAATTGGATTTCCATTGATTATTTTTGTGTGATTTTGTTGTCAGCACATTCAACTATGTAAAGAAAAAAGTATTTAATAAGATTATTTCTTTCATTCAGATCTAGGATGTGTTGTTTAAGTGTTCCCTTTATTTTTTTGAGCAGTAAATATTTTATATTTGAGATTCTTCAAATAGCCACCCTTTGCCATGATGACATCTGCTTTGAGATAACTAATTGAATAACAACCAAATGATTAATGTTACCACCATGTTTTCTGACAGTCTCCAATCTAACAGAATGGTAGATGACAGTTTGTATAAACTCACTAGAAGGCGGAGTTAAAGGAACATACATTGGTTATTGTGAGTAACCTATAGTGCCATTTCTACGGGAGTTGATATGTTTTCCAAGTCCTCAGTTTGTTATTCTGACAGGGAGGACTGGAGCACTGCCAGGCCCTGTCCGTCAGTCTCTAAAACAGTTTGTGTTGTTGGAAATAATCCTTGAACCCCTGCAGTTTGGGTGAATCCTGTCTCTTTTAAAACGTGCTGGTTTCTCCCACAGCAAGTCAAAGTTGTCAATTTAAAGAGTAATTCCTGTAGTTTGTTTTCAGATACTGGTTCAGAACAGAGTCGACGGAAACGTTACGAACCCCTTTGGTAGCACGGGAGGGGGCCAGAGATAATTATTCTCTTCCCTGTGCTAGCGAGGGTTTTGTAGTCCTCCCTCAATTCCTCAACTCCATCTCCTTAGCTATCATACTCGATTTCAAAACTCCGTCCTCCAGAAAGTGGAGAGCAACACTGATGCAGTTCTACTACGTGATATCTTTATTAAAAGCAGTGTTAGAAAGGATTACCTACGCATACGGGCCAGCTCATATTATAGACAGAAACATGCTACATGGTAGACCAATCCAAACTCATTTCTTGGCATGGCCAGGCCACTCATTATCTCAGCCAATCAAGGCTAGCTGGAAGGTTGCTCCCTTTCTGTGGCTAAACCAGCTAGGCTCGTAATTTAACAATTGTATTAGTATTTACAGAAGGCATACAAATTTGTTTTTAAGGCACATGAAAGTTCACATGTTCCAGAAGTCATTTCAGCCCAATTTCTTTTATTTTTTATATTATTTTTTTAAGTTTGCGTACTTCCTGTGGAGTAGTGAGGTGCGCAATATGCCTAGTTTCCTGAAATGAGTAATGTGGAAATCATCTCTCACCTGAAGCATTTGTGCCCAGCCGTGGATAAAAAACAGTTCGGCTAGTGTTATCCTGCTTTGTTTTCATGACGGCTTGCAGCTAAATGCTACTTAACAGGAATCCTGGACCACAGACTTGCGGTCCCAGCCGTAAAGGCTGAACGTGTTGCGGAATCCGTAGCAATACAATCTTTAGCTTGAATTAAAAATTATTTTAATAAAAACTGTTCGGTTGTGCGCTCTGACGTCTGTTGCGTTTCTACCTAATAATCGGAGTTCAGGTCTAAAAAACCTTCAACAACTAATAATAATTCAACTATTTTACCAAAATAGTTTAACCTGCTTTTTTTGCTATAATCACAGATCTGGCTTTCAAGTCTTTCTATGAAAAATGTTATTTTTGTTACAAATTTAACCAGAACCATGCGTAATGCTCTTTTATTTTATTCATTTACTCATTTATTTTTGGCCATTCTCAAAATGTTGAGCGTGAAGAAAAAAAATCCAGCAGCGTTGCAGTTCTTGACTCAAACCGGTGCACCTGGCACATACTACCATACCCTGTTCAAAGACACTTCAATCTTTTATTTTTCCCCATCTCTGAATGGCACACAAACACAATCCATGTTTCCATTGTCTCAAGGCTTTAAAAATCGTTGTTTAACATGTCTCCTCCCCTTCATCTACACTGATCTAAATGGATTTAACAGCCCGACATCAATAAGGGATCATAGCTTTCACCTGGTCAGTCTGTCTTGGAAATAGCAACTGTTTGAACAGCATGCTAGCCTGTCCACTTTGTTCATGTTGAAATCAAGTGGCCTACCTTATTTCTCAGAAACAGAACGCGTTGCCAATTCTTTATATACAGTGCACTCGGAAAGTATTCAGACCCCTTGACTTTCTCAATGTTATGTTACAGCCTTATTATAACATTTATTAAATAGTCCCCCCCCCTCATTAATCTACACAATACCCCATAATGACAAACAACATTTTTTCAAATGTACATTTACATATGTTTTCAGGCCCTTTACTCAGTACTTTGTCGAAGTACCGTTGGCAGTGATTACAGCCTAGAGTCTGATCTTACAAGCTTGGCACACCTGTATTTGGAGTTTCTACCATTCTTCTCTGCAGATCCTCTCAAGCTCTGTCAGGTTGGATGGGGAGCGTCGCTGCACAGCTGTTTTCAGGTCTCTCCAGAGATGTTCAATCGGGTTCAAGTCCGGATTCTGGCTGGCCCACTCAAGGACATTGAGAGACTTATCCTGAAGCCACTCCTATGTTTTATTGTGCTTAGGATAGTTGTCTGTTGGAAGGTGATCCTTCACCCCAGTCTGAAGTCCTGAGGGCTCTGGAGCAGGTTTTCATCAAGGAACTCTCTTTACTTTGCGCCGTTCATCTTTCCCTCGATCCTGATTAGTCTCCCAGTCCCTGCCGCCAAAAAACATCCCCACAACGTGATGCTGCCACCACCATGCTTCACTGTAGTTTCCTCTAGAAATGATGCTTGGCATTCAGGCCAAAGAGTTCAAACTTGGTTTCATCAAATCAGAGAATCTTGTTTCTCATGGTCAGTCCTTTTAGGTGCCTTTTCGGCAAACTCCAAGTAGGCTGTCATGCGCCTTTTGCTGGGAAATGGCTACCGTCTGGCCACTCTACCATAAATGCCTTATTGGTGGAGTGCTGCAGACATGGTTGTCCTTCTGGAAGGTTCTCCCATCGCCACAGAGGAACTCAGGAGATCTTTCAGAGTGACCATCGGATTCTTGGACACCTCCCTGACCAAGGCCCTTCTCCCCTGATTGCTCAGTTTGGCCGAGCGGCCAGCTTTAGGAAGAGTCTTGGTTGTTCCAAACTTCTTCCATTTAAGAATGATGGAGGCCACTGTATTTCTTGGTGGAATGCAGAAATGTTTTGGTACCCTTCCCCAGATCTGAGCCTCGACACGGTCCTGTCTCTGAGCTTTATGGACCAATTCCTTTGATCTCATGGCTTGGTTTTTGCTCTGACATGCACTGTCAACTGTGGGACCTTATATAGACAGGTGTGTGCCTTTCCAAATCATGTCCAGAGGTGGACTCCAAGTTGTAGAAATATCTCAAGGATGATCAATGGAAACAAGATGCATGTGAGCTCATTTTCGATTCTCATAAGCAAAGAGTCTGAATACTTATGAAAATAAGGTATTTCTGTTTTATTCATAAATTGCCATTATGGGGTATTGTGTTTAGATTGAGGATTTTTATTTTAGAATAAGGCAGAAACGTAACGTGGAAGGTCAAGGGGTCTGAATAATTAACGAATACACTGTGTTCATTATTCTTTGTATTTTTTTTGTTTTAATGGCGTCAATGATTCCGCTGCCAAATTAATCTAGGGGAAACGCTGACCATGCTGTTTATGTAGGTGTGAGTCTGACTGTTTCTGTTTTTCAGTTTACTAGGTGTGGTACACTCCCATGCTGTGTCCTGTATATAATCAGAACCTGACTGTCTCATCTCTCTCCTCTCTGAGATGGTGAAAGTAAAACATTATGTTTGAGACTACAATGCTGTGCAGTTTGTATGTAGGTGTGAGTCTGACTGTTTCTGTGTTTGTTTGTGTCTAGGTGGCCAACCTGGCTTGCTCCATCTCTAATAATGAGGAGGGTGTCAAGCTGGTCCGTATGGCTGCTTCCCAGCTGGAGACACTCTGCCCCCAGGTACCTGCCGGTCTCTCTACCCACTCCCTCTCGCCATCTCTCCTTCCGCCCCTTTCGCCATCTCTCCTTTCGCCATCTCTCCTTCTTCCCTTCTCGCCAGCTCTCCTTCCTCCCCTCTCACCAGCTCTCCTTCCTCCCCTCTCGCCAGCTCTCCTTGCTCCCCTCTCGCCAGCTCTCCTTGCTCCCATCTCGCCAGCTCTCCTTGCTCCCCTCTCGCCAGCTCTCCTTGCTCCCCTCTCGCCAGCTCTCCTTGCTCCCCTCTCGCCAGCTCTCCTTGCTCCCCTCTCAGCTCATCCCCAACCCCCAGCTCCATAGTCCTGCCAAGATGCCAACACTTCTCACCTCCAGCCCCCCGTTCCTAAACCCCTCCCCCTCTCCCCACATATCCTGCCAGCTTCACTTCCTCATCCAGCCTCCAGCCCAATATCCTCATCCAATCTCAATCCCCATATCCTGCCAGCTTCACTTCCTCATCCAACCTCCAGCCCCATATCCTGCCAGCTTCACTTCCTCATCCAACCTCCAAGTGTGTGTATGGTGGGGGGGGGGGTCTGAGTGTGCTGGTCTGAGAGGCTGATCTGGTCTTTAGATACATTACACATTCTTTAATCTAATCTACCTAGCTGTAGTAATTGGTGTTTGATTGCTTTGTAACAGTTGATTAATGCGGCGCTGGCTCTAGCTGCCAAGCCCAACAGTAAGGTTGCTCAGGACAACATGGACCTCTTCAAAGAGTCCTGGGAGAAACAGGTCCGCGTCCTCACTGATGCCGTCGATGACATCACCAGCATTGACGACTTCCTCTGTGTGTCTGGTAAGTAGGAGGGGGCGGAGCTTTTCTTTTCAGGGTTCATCTCATATAAGTAATGTGGCTGGATGCTGTTTTACGGGCTCCTGACCAACTGTGCTATTTTGTGTGTTTTCACATTGTTTGTAACTTATTTTGTACGTAATGTTTCCGCCACCGTCTCTTATGACCAAAAAAGAGCTTCGGGACATCCGTACAGTGATAACTCACCTCGAACTGGACAAAATATTTTTTCTTTAATGAGTCCGACGCAAAGGAATATACTGTTTTTTTTCGAGACGAGGCTCAAATCCACGCCATCCGCGTGAAGCAGAGGGGGAGGAGGTCGGGGCGCCTTGTAAGAATTCGCCAACGAGTAGGTAAACCACCACTACCCTCCGTATTATTGGCCAACGTGAAATCATTGAAAAACAAACTGGATGATCTACGATGTAGACTATCCTACCAACGGAACATTAAACTGTATCTTATGTCTCACCAAGACGTGGCTAAACGACGACACGGATAATATAGAGCTGGCTGGTTTCTCCGTGCATCGGCAGGACAGAGCAGCAAAGTCTTGTTTAGACGAGAGGCGAGGGCGTGTGTCTATTTGTCAGTAACTCCTGGTGCGCAATGTCTAATATTAAAGAAGTCTTGAGGTATTGCTCGCCTGAGGTAGAGTACCTCATGATAAGCTGTAGACCACACTATCTACCAAGAGAGTTGTCATCTATATTATTAGTAGCCGTCTATTTACCACCACAGACCGATGCTGGAACTAAGACCACACTCAACCAACTCTATAAGGCCATAAGCAAACAAGAAAATGCTCATTGAGGCTGTGCTCCTAGTGGCAAAGGACTTTAACCTGTTGAGGATCTTATCCCGATCTTATCCCGGTATTGGGATTCATTGTCATGTGACCATGGCGGGGAATTCAAAACTGCAAGAGTAATCATTTCAAAAAATCAAATAATCAAATATTTTCCTCCATTTGAAAGATATATCTCCTAAATCTAACCACGCTGTCCGATTTTCAGAGGCATTACGGAGAATGCATAAAGTTAGGTTATGTGAGGAGAGTACATTGACAATAGCTGCGTGTAATGTTTAGCCAATTCAAAGAAGGGCATCAACAGACAGAAAACTAGCTAGAATTATGCACTTACCTTTGACAATCTGCATCAGATGACACTCATAGGACATTATGTTATACAATACATGCATTTTTAGTTCCATCAAGTTCATATTTATATCCAAAAACAGCATTTACAGTTGCGGTGAAATTCAGAATTTTTTTCGGCTCGAATGCACCCAGTGAATCCAGCATTACAAATCACGGAATTACTATTCGAAAACATTGGTAAATTATAATATTGTCATTCAAAGAATAATATATTATCATCTCGTAATTGCTACCGAAGGGCCAGATCTCAAAATAACTTTACTGGGAAATCACATTTTGTATAAACTGGGTACTATGCTAACAACAATAAGCTATATGCTAAGCTAAGCTAAGCTATACCGTTAGCATTAGCATCATCTAATATCGATAATAACATTCTAAATATCCCCTTACCTTTGATTATCTCCATCAGAAGGCGCTGCCAGAGATCCCAGGTCCAGAACAAATGTGGTTTCTTTTGACAAAGTTCATAATTTATGTCCAAATAGTTAGCGTTCAGTAGGCTCCCACAAAATGAGGTGGGCAGTGTAAAGTCACGTCGAAAAACTAAAGAAAACCTAGTAAATAATCTATTTACGTTTGTTTAAACATGTCAAACGTTGTTTAGCACTAATCTTTTGTTCCATTTTTAACGTGAAACATCAGTAAACATCAGTAATATTTTCACACAACCTATCAAGTGTCTAGAATAAACGATAATGACAAAGGCACTCTTCTCAGATTCATGCGCAGGCGCAAAAAATGAAGTGATGACGTGTCAACTTGTAAGCTTTCTAATTCGGTGTGTATTTATCACAGATGCTTCAAACAACTTTCTAAAGATCGTTGACATCTAGTGGAAGCAGTAGGAGTTGCGAACTGAATCCTTTCTCACTGTGGTATCTTTAAAACAATGACACTAAATAGTACAGTCACAAAATTCTCTTTTTTTTTTATCTATTTTTCACAGGTTTTTGCCTGCAATATGAGTTTTGTTATACTTACAGACACCATTCAAACTGTTTTAGAAAATTCAGAGTGTTTTCTATCCGAATGTGTTAATAATATGCATATCCTAGCTTCTGAGTTGGTGTAGGAGGCAGTTAAAAATGGGCACATATTTCTTTCAAAATTCTCAATACTGCCCCCGTGGCCCGTAGAGGTTAATGCAGGCGCACTTAAATCAGTTTTACCTCATTTCTACCAGCATGTCACGTGTAACCAGAGGGAAAAATAACTCCAGACCACCTTTACTCAACACAGAGACGCATACAAAGCTCTCCCTCGCCCTCCGTCTGACCATAATTCTATCCTCCTGATTCCTGCTTACAAGCGAAAACTAAAGCAGGAAGTATCATTGAGTCTAAATGAGAGGATGGCTCTTCCATTTAATGAGGAGGATGACTCTTCTATGAGAGGATGACTCTTCTATTTTCTGTTGCGCTCCCTCTCCTGGTTCGTTATCTCTTCCCCCATATTTCTCTCTCACCTTCCTCTGGTTTGTTTGTTAGCTCCCACCCCCAGTGTTAATCCAGGGACAATGTTAACCTCTTACATTTAGATGTTCCGCTAGCGGAACACCTGCTCCAATATCCAATGATGGGCGTGGCGCGAAATACAAACTCCTCTAAAATCCGAAAACACCCATTTTTCAAACATATGACTATTTTACAGCATTTTAAAGACAAGACTCTTGTCGTGTCTTTGGGTACCATTAAACTGAAGATGGGTTTATCAATTAACTCCCTGTAATTATTATCACGCGACTAAACTGATTAGTCGTTTAATCGTAATTAACTAGGAGATCGGGGCACCAAGAAAAATATTCAGATTACAAAGTTATAATTTTCCTAATATAACTTTCCTATATTATAATATAGGCCGATTATCTTCTGGTTTGAATGGCGTATTTTAACTCTCGTCAAGTCTCATTCCCAAACGTTGTAAATTCTTGGTTATCTGCACGAACCCATTCTTTACTAAAATCATCCATACATCAATTGTCTTAAAATCATTTATTTACTACACTAAGTAATTAACAGAAAACATACAAACAGTAACTATCGTCACACAGGATTGGTAGGGGAATGTGCCCTACTGGCTAACAAGCATGGCTGGTCTGTTAGACAATGGGTCATAAAACGGTAAGCTGAGAAGTTACACAGAGTTCATTAATATTAACAATTGAAGGCTCACTCATTCGGGAACAGTTGCAATCAATATATATTTACGCTCAGTGTGTCGTTCTGATTCTTGTTGGAGAGTAGTTCTGATGGAGAGTCTCTCTCTCGGTTAGAATGGTTCGTTCAGAGCGACATTCATGAATGTCGTCATAGAATGGATGTGGTTGGTCTTCGCGTTCGATGATATAATTTACTTAGCTGCAGACTAATAATTAATATCAAAGACTTGTTCTTATTCTGTCGGTCTCGATAGTAAAAGTTAACCACGTGGTATAGTTCACTTTCAGTAGAGTACTTGGCTGGTCAAACCTCTGGGCCAAACTCACGATGGAGTGTAGGCCTGGTCTTTAGAAATGTAAATCAGGGGGTGTTTTATAGTACCCAGAGAACAGGCTTGTCAAATGACGCCTGGTCCTGTATGTGTCCCTGGGGGCGTGCCTATGACTGAGCTAGACTTGGTTACAGAAATATAATTCTATCACATTAACATCAGTACATAGCATCTCAATGTATTACAAATAGCTTTATCCTTAATAATACATTGTATACACCCATGTGGATTCAGTCTCATCGCTGAGGCTATCATGTAGACCGTTTTAGGGTAATATGGCTATATTGTCTCTTCTGAGTATCACAAAATTGTACCAAGCGGATCAGTTCGTAGCTGGAGTCTTCATCAATCTTCCATATCTTCTCCAGAACACACATGTCGCTAGGTTCTCCAATTCTATGAGTTGGAAGAATTTCCTTTGTCTCTCTATGAAACATGTTGTAGTAGATTCTCCTCTTGGAATTTTTACAACCCTGGGTTGGGGGGGAAGGTAGGTTGGGTGATGGTACTGTCGTGTCTTTGGCTATGCCGGATTAAGTGATATGACATGCTAACTTATAAAATAATTTCTCTGTAATTAATATTACCTGATTAAGCTAATCATGTAAATGTAATTAACTAGAAAGTCGGGGCACCACAGAAGAACGTTTATAGAGCTGTTATCTTCTGAATAAACTCTTAAAATACTTAGTAATATTTTACATCGATAGCAGTCAATCTTATCTTATTTTCAATCTCATCATGAAAGTTATAAATTCTTGGTTATCTTCACGAACCCTGGCTAACAAGTTGAATCAGCAATACAAAATTGGGTTTAATTATTTATTTACTAAATACCTAACTAATCACACAGAATTACAAATACACAGAATTCATATGATGTCATACAGAAAACGTCCTGGTGGACTGAGCCTGTATCATGGCTGGTTACACAAAGGAAAAGGGGGTTGGGCTTGAATGAAAGAGCGGGAAGATTTAGGAACACAGAAACAGCAGCTATGCTATCGTAAATACATTATCTTATGCATTCTAAATTACCGCCCATTTGGAAAAGGAAAATGCAATAAAGATTTACTCTGAGCTGCGCTTCGGTAGATTGGTCGTAGATGCTGGCTGTGGTTGGCCAACAGATCTTCCTGTTGTGTAGTGGAAAAATGTCAATAGTGGTGGTATCTTCGTCTGGTTGTTAGACTGGATCCGTCGTCCGTCCTTTCCTAGCCCACGTTAGCAGCGGCTAACTCAACGGCTAGGAAGTATCACTTCTGTAGTGAATAAGCTCAAAGTTCATACCAGTTCATACCATAGCTCACGCCGAGGTTGGCTTAGTTCTGTTCTTGATATGTGTCTGTCCTTATAACGTAGAGGCTGCAGACCTCTCGTACTGGAACCCGGAATGTCTTTTCGTCAAAGACTTATATAGTGGAGAGGGGGAAGGAGGGGTTTCATCGTTTATAACCCCATGTCTCTTCACAGGGTTGGCCACTGATCGGCAGGGCACTTTCCCTATGAAAACCCAATTCTCTCATTTGGAAGCTAAAATTACATTTAATCTCCTAACAAACAATTTCAATATCAAACATTTCAATTGCATAACAATTCTATTTATGGGGGGGTCATAAACCTTACCCACAGGCCAACGTCATGACAGTCCCCCCATGTTGGGTTCAATCTTGCGATTAACCTGCATGTTGTAAACCAACATAAAAATGAACGTGGGTTGTCCTGGTTGTGGATCATCGTTGTGGTCCCCATCTGGCGGTCGACCCGGGTAGGGTGTCTGCAAATGAAGAAGTCCGCTCCAAGGCTGTGCAGCAGATGTCCAGTTGGTGGTTGCTATTGCAGTCCCCCCTCTGGTGGTCGACCCGGGTAGGGTCTCTGCAAATGAAGATGTCCGTTCCATGACTCGGCAGCGGATGTCCGGGTTGGGATCGCCGTTCCGGACCCGACTGGAATATCTGGGCAGTAACTTAGGCAGAGGTTAACAACGCACACACACTCATGAAATATATCATTACATTTCCTCCCAAATGAGCGGCGTTGTGGCACTAACTGATGGTTGTATGGGGGAGTTGTTTATGGCTCTATCACTTTCTATGTGCCAAAGAAAATGAAACAAAATTAATGAAAGCATAAACAAAACAAAATAGTTATGCCACCTTAATCATCTAATTGGACTGTATTCTATCTACGTCCATGGTCTTGGCAAAATGACCCTATCATGGCATTGTCTAATGTCATATCTAGGGCTTTCCTAATTTGCGGGGTGGCGCTTAGGGTACTATCCTAAGTTGACAACTATATGATAAGTCTACAGCTGTGAGGCACTAGTTTGGGCAGTCTACAGGATGACCTATGGACTTCTGGTTAGAAAACTGGTGAGTGCTGTAGAGTCAAAGGCCTAGAAGTAAATGTTCAACTTTACTAAGGCTGGTATTTTGTTTGGACCCTTAAGTGATCCTAGCATAAATCCTAATTGGATGTTCCGTTGTGCATGTGCGTTTATGCTTACACAATCGCGCATGTCAAGGGAAGATAACCAAGTATCCTGGCAGATTACAACTTGTTCAGAATGAGTCTGACGTAGTCAGGTAATTTTCAGGTCAATGCCTGGAGGTCAGTCAGAATTGGTGTCAAGGGAGTCTGTAGTAGTTTTCTACAAGTCACGGTGTCTTCCACTATTGTTGTGGCGGTAGGTATGAAGTCTATTTCATAGCTATGTTATCCACGGAGGAGCTAACCTCACGACGGAAGTACTCTAAGTATTAGACCAGTCGTACGTGGTGTGATCATGGTTCATGACTTCTAATAACTTTTCTCCTGAACGGAGGGTTCTATTTATTAGTGGCATGTGTTAACCATTGGAGGAGTGCAATGGAGATTCCCTTCCCCGTGTTGCACTCTGAGTGACTCCTATGTCGCTATTATCAATAGCAATTTAACTTGTGAGGTTACTAATCCTCTTACTGAGTGTTGCTGGACTGACTGTGGTATTGGTACTGGTATTCAAGGGGTCCAGTTGTCCTACCGATTTATTCTGAAATATTATCTACCGGAACACATGATTGGAGCATATTACTAGTTGTATTGTAGTTGAACCTACACATGGCAAGGAATGATTATTGTTGCCATTTGTTTTGGAGGTGGACAAGTCCACTGGACTTCCTTTACGACCAGTGTGGTACACCTCAGTACTATCTTAGATGTGTTCTAAGATAATCCCCGTCTAGGGGCCTGTCTGCTCCTCACTGTTCTCATAGGGGAGTTTACAACTAGATTTGATTTATGCTCTGGCGGCCTCGTACGGTGTTGTCCGTAGTCTCGACCCCCCCACCGGCCTCGATGAGGCTCATCATGGGTCTGGGCTACTATTCCCCCCCTTTGTGTCTCGGGACCCCCCCACCAGCGGGTGGTGTTGGTGTCCGAGGCGCAAACGAAAAGGTCGGACCCTATGTACGAGTTGTCAGTGGCCGCGTTATTATGAGAATGGCTGTAACCTTTCAACCAAATCTCCTGGTGTTTGTGCTTCAACACCCTCAGTGGCTGTCGAGGTCTGTCAGTCACCACTGCGTCCGCGTGTGGCAACCTCTCCAGTACCTGCAAACTGAGACGAGGATATCGGTCTGTGATATCGCAAAGTGTTTCACCAGTGGGAGTCATCGGGTCAGTTGCTGGACTGACGCCATTAGTGTCATTGTAAGGGGTGACAGTCCCCAACAAAGCAGAAGGTGTATCATCGGAAGCAGAGTGTACTCTGCGCATCAATGTTTTTCTTGCTGAGACGGCCGCAGTGCTTGCGGAAGTGTCCGAAGGACCAGAGAAGTTCATCTCAACTACCGTATTGCACGACTGCAAGAAGGAGGGAAGTTGCTCATTCACAGAGACAGCTGGCTCGAAATCATGAAAAGAATGGTCAATCAGATTGGCTGATGGAATGTGTCGAGATATCGTAATATCTCCTCGGATCGGATTCTGCACCAAGAGGTTTCTACACGTCTTTTTCCCAAGGGGTGCTTTTGACAGATACCCCTCGTGAAGGACTGCGTTGCAGCTAGCGTTAGGGGAAGACAGTGTGGTCAGTGGAGAAGGCACTGTGGCCTGTGACCATACCTGGTTGGTTTTCCAATCCATCAATGGGAGTAACCGATCCATCAAGTCTGCTCCAAGTATCAGGGTTACAGTTTCGAGGCTGGTAACATACACAGGATGAACGAGCGATACGTCCTGGAAGTGTAGTTTCAGCATGACTCTCAATGTGAGGGGCGAGGTAGTCTGAGTGACCCCTCGAAGTGTAGTGTCGCATCGTTCCACTTTTAACCAACGTTTAGTTGGCTTCAAAGCCCTTTTGAGCTCATCAAACAATGTTTGAGAGATGAGTGATATTGTCGCACCCGAATCAATTAGCGCCTGACAAGCTAAGCAGTCCTCCAGGACTGTTTCCAGGTATGGCCGTTTTGATTCGTGGTTAGTGGACATATTCCCCACAAAGTCGAGTGGTCGTTCGCAACGACGTGATGTGCCATGTCTGTTCAAGATGGAAGCAGATTGACTTTTCCGATTTTGAGTGGGCTTGGCTTTAACTAAGCGTTTGACCTTTACCTTCGCAACTTTTGTATCGGAGTCTATAGACCGAGCCCGGGGGCTTGTTTCTTGATCAAGCGGGCCCTGGATAGGGTCTTGAATGAGAGCGGGAGAAATTTGAACTTTAACGTCCTTGCTATGGGTGTTAATTCCTGCGGACCTGGTGTCCGGTAATTCCCCGTCTAGTCCTTGTGACTTATCTTTTACCCTTTTCTCAAATTGTTCTCGCTTTAGTTCTTCCCGTAGTGGGACTTCTGGAGAACATTGGTCTACGTTTTGATCGTCCTTCAACCCTTTGTTACCCTTGTGTTCTGACACTTTGTGTGGGTTGGGTACAGGAACGTAGCGAACAGGTCGATTGTAGCGGTAGTCGTTTTGAAGGCGACGTACTTTACAGTTATTTCGACCGCGGCGGTTATTGGAATCATGGTTTCGTGGTAGAAACTGTTGTTGTGCGTTAGCTCTCGACGCTCCAATACCTGATAATGCACCCTCTAACTGGAGTGAGTGCTCCTGGTCAAACTTCAAAACCGAGTGGTCAGGGCTCTTAGCGTTGCGAGCTTTTGATGCCTCAAAAGCTGTGCTTGCAAGCTCTCTGAGTTGTAAGATAGGCAAGCCAACGTGGGCTGCAGGGCCCAAGTAGGTAATGAAGGTGGGATACATGTTCGACAGAAACATTTGTTTGAATGGTAACAGCTCTTCCATTCCTGTTTCTGTGAGTAGGCCAAAGTAAGCTGAACGAAGCCTATGATAGAAAGCTTGTGGGTGTTCGTTTCGAGCTTGTTTGACCGTGTTAGCCAGTGAGCTATCGTGTTTGCGAGTCGCAGAACCACTGAATTCTAATTTCAAAGCTGTGGCAAGTTTAGCGTAGTCATTTAGCACGTGTTGCTGTTGTAGGCGAATGAACCTCGTCACGTGTCTATTCGACGTTCGCTTCAACAGGTAAACCCTGTCAGAACCCGTAGCGTTCGGGTAGCCATCCAACGCGTCCTCAATGTCAGCTAGGAACGTCTCAGTATCGTTTGGCTGACCTGGAACGGGGTCAAAGGTGGGAAAATTCTTGACGAGTTTGTCAAGGTATTCCGCGCCAAGCGGGCGGAGAGGGTTGGCTTCATCCTGTGGAGAAATTGGGGCCGAAAGGCCAAGAGGAGAAGCCAAGCTTTGGCTTTGTTGGCCAAGAGGAGAAGACTGAGGGACACATGATGGATGCAATGTCTGAAACCTATCGTCTTCACTCCTTTGAGTACCGGACTCCGGTTGCTTGGATGGGTAGTCATGCTGTAGAGCGTGACTATTCTGGATTTCCTCCAGATGGTACCTAAGGGTGGTCTTCTGCTGCATTGCAGAGTCCACTTGAGCGCTTAGAGTACCAATTTTGGACACGTGAGTGTCACACCTGCTCCTTTCAGTCTCAAACTTATCTGTAATGGTTTGCAGATAGAGGTCTCGAGTACGGAGCGAGAGATTCAGTGATGAGATTTCCTCTGCTTGCTTAGAAATCAATATTTCCATCCTCATCACCTGAGTTCTCTCATCATTCAATTGGTCAGCAACTTCAATAAGTTCTGCTGATTTATCATCCAACTTTGTCACTGTGTTCATTAACTGATCGTCTTTGGTCTGCAGCGCTTTGAGGAGCACCGTGTTATTTTGAGTAACATTCAACAAAACAGCATGCATGTTGTCAAGTTGAGCGCTCCTGTTTGTAGATAACTCTTCAGATTTATCTAGTTTGGCGTGGACATCATCGTATTTAGTTTTAGCTAAATCGAGTTGTTCCTGTAGCCCATGATTTTGTTGAAGAGCTTGTGCTCGTTCATCGTCATAAGTATTTGCAATTACTTTTAATTGTTCCGATTTCAAACGCAGTTCCTCGACTAGCAGAATGTTTCCATTTCCTGCTTTTGTCAATAGTTGCTCAGTTCTCTCCACCTGTGCCCTCATGTTAGCCATGTCTTGCACGTGCTTCAGCTGTGCACTGTGGTATTGGATCGATGCCAACCTTTGATGGCGATACATAAGTGCTAAAGTGGAGAGAACCGTCACAAAGCCTGTGTTTGATGGTTGATTTTGGACAGCGTTCGCAATTTCGGCTGATTTTTCACTAATGGCATAATTAGGGTTGGTATCGCTGCTGAGGTCAGAGATCAATCCTTTTATGGGTGGAGGTTCGCTAATTAGTGGAGTAGTGGTGACCACCTCCTTTGGTAGCTTGCACATTATTAGAAAAATTTAGAGGAAGAATGTAACTATTTTTTTTTTCAATGTTTGGGTTTGGAATTCATTGGAAGCTGCAAAGACAAGTTTAATCTATTTATAGATGTTGACGAACCATCAGTACTGTACCAGTAATGTGGAAGTTGGATGTGAATGAATTTGCAAAAGCAAATTGAATGAATTAATCAATGCCAATGATTAATCCTACCTGGGTAGGCTATCTGGGTATTAAACTTGAGTTAACCTGAGATTGCTTCATCCAGGTTAATCTGGGAAGTTTAAAAGTGTCTCATTTGATTGCAAGAACATTAAGGTATGTTCAACAATTTAACTTATTAAATTGAATGAGATGATAATCCGTGCCATCTCCAGTGATTGGATATCATAAGTGTAAACAGTAGATTAAATGTTGGGAACACTTCCCACTATGGTACACTTCTTCCTTGGGCCGAAGCCACATGGGATTCCCGCTGGGGCGGGATTTCTGTCAGTACTGGATTACTGAATGGGTTTTGCAAAAACCAAATTTTACTGATTGATCAATTTTAATGATAAATCAAACCTGTATAGGCTATTTGGGATTTAAACTTTAATTAACCTGAGAGGTTTATTCATCTAGGTTAATGTGGAAAAAAAAGATTACAATGTCTCATTTAGAAAACTCATCAATTTGGATAATTTTTTTTTTTAAAGATCCACTTGAGAATGTAAATCTGGCAATTTCACTTATTAGTTCAACTGAATAAGACATCGATATCCGTCTGGATATCATGAGTAACGACTTGAGTGTCACCTGACTAATTATTTGAAGGAAAGTACTGGTGACTCTCATAGGGGAGTCTGCTGGCACACGTTGAAATCAACGGAAGTACCCAGGGCAGGACTTTCGTTCCGCAAGTCGGATGAATTACAATGTGGCACAAACAAAATGGCTGTTTTCCCTTTTGTTAGTTTAGCATCTCGAGCAAGCTAATGCTACATGATGCCTGAGAAATGCTCACATAGGATTCCCTTGGCAAGGGAAAGGTTTTACTTATAACGTATTATGTTCAAAACCTTTTCGGCGATATTTGACGATGTTTTAACCGGAACTCGCGGTAAACAACAAAATGCACCGTGGTCTCCTCGCATCGAAACGCGAGAGACAGACAAAGAGATACTTATAAACTGGTCAAGCTAATCTCTCCTAAATTTCAATCGGCTGGGTCTTTGTCCTCGCTCGAGAAATTAATAATGACCTAGCCAACACGCGTCTGAAACGCGCGAGGCCGAAATAGCCCAGCGTTTGGCCAAACGCGCTATTTATCAGATAGCTTTATCAGCCCTCATACAGAACTGTATAGGGTATGCTACCCACTGACTACCTCAGAGCACAACACTGAGGCGATTCTCCAGAGCACACACGCACCAATAATTCCGATCTACAATTCCCATAATGTATATAAAATACTTGGTATATTATGTAATCTGCTTTTCAATTTTATATAGGCTGAATCAAAATGAAAGCTTCATCCTATTTTAGATGCCTCACACGGGGCACCATTATGTCGTGTCTTTGGCTATGCCGGATTAAGTGATATGACATGCTAACTTATAAAATAATTTCTCTGTAATTAATATTACCTGATTAAGCTAATCATGTAAATGTAATTAACTAGAAAGTCGGGGCACCACAGAAGAACGTTTATAGAGCTGTTATCTTCTGAATAAACTCTTAAAATACTTAGTAATATTTTACATCGATAGCAGTCAATCTTATCTTATTTTCAATCTCATCATGAAAGTTATAAATTCTTGGTTATCTTCACGAACCCTGGCTAACAAGTTGAATCAGCAATACAAAATTGGGTTTAATTATTTATTTACTAAATACCTAACTAATCACACAGAATTACAAATACACAGAATTCATATGATGTCATACAGAAAACGTCCTGGTGGACTGAGCCTGTATCATGGCTGGTTACACAAAGGAAGGGGGTTGGGCTTGAATGGAAGAGCGGGAAGATTTAGGAACACAGAAACAGCAGCTATGCTATCGTAAATAAATTATCTTATGCATTCTAAATTACCGCCCATTTGGAAAAGGAAAATGCAATAAATATTTACTCTGAGCTGCGCTTCGGTAGATTGGTCGTAGATGCTGGCCGTGGTTGGCCAACAGATCTTCCTGTTGTGTAGTGGAAGAATGTCAATGGTGGTGGTATCTTCGTCTGGTTGTTAGACTGGATCCGTCGTCCGTCCTTTCCTAGCCCACGTTAGCAGCGGCTAACTCAACGGCTAGGAAGTATCACTTCTGTAGTGAATAAGCTCAAAGTTCATACCAGTTCATACCATAGCTCACGCCGAGGTTGGCTTAGTTCTGTTCTTGATATGTGTCTGTCCTTATAACGTAGAGGCTGCAGTCCTCCCGTACTGGAACCCGGAATGTCTTTTCGTCAAAGACTTATATAGTGGAGAGGGGGAAGGAGGGGTTTCATCGTTTATAACCCCATGTCTCTTCACAGGGTTGGCCACTGATCGGCAGGGCACTTTCCCTATGAAAACCCAATTCTCTCATTTGGAAGCTAAAATTACATTTAATCTCCTAACAAACAATTTCAATATCAAACATTTCAATTGCATAACAATTCCATGTGACTCTGATAACTAGAGAGTGTATACTTTCTCCGGTACAGTTTATGTCGTCCTGCCATCAATCATAATGTCTCAGATAACAATGAACTGACATACATACTCATTACGTTATCAAGCATATTTCCAACTGGTTTTATTAACAAAAGATGGTTCCTTTCCCTATTTGTTTGATGTTCCCAGACTCTCTATATTTAACACAGGCTATTCCAGTCCTTCAGTAGGGTCAGAGAGAGAGGGGAAGGGAGAAGGTATTTATGGGGGGGTCATAAACCTTACCCACAGGCCAACGTCATGACAGTACAAAGGGGAGGGGGTCAACTGTCCTTCCTGTACCCAAAGAGGCCAACGTCATGACACTCTCGTTAATCTAACCACACTGTCCGATTTCAAAAAGGCTTTACAGCGAAAGCAAAACATTAGATTATGTCAGCAGAGTACCCAGACAGAAATAATCAGACACCCATTTTCAAGCTAGCATATAATGTCACAAAAAACAAAACCACAGCTAAATGCAGCACTAACCTTTGATGATCTTCATCAGATGACAACCCTAGGACATTGTTATACAATGCATGCATGTTTTGTTCAATCAAGTTCCAATCAACTACCATACCCCCCGCAAACCTCCGGTGAATTTACTAAATTACTCACGATAAACATTCACAAAAAACATAACAATTATTTTAAGAATTATAGATACAGAACTCCTCTATGCACTCGATACATCCAATTTTAAAATAGCTTTTCGGTGAAAGCACATTTTGCAATATTCTCAGTAGATAGCCCGGCATCACAGGGCTAGCTATTTAGACACCCAGCAAGTTTAGCCTTCACCAAACTCCGATTTACTATTAGAAAAGTTTGATTACCTTTGGTGTTCTTCGTCAGAATGCACTCCCAGGACTTCTACTTCAATAACAAATGTTGGTTTGGTCCAAAATAATCCATAGTTATATCCAAACGGCGGCGTTTTGTTCGTGCGTTCAAGACACTATCCGAAGTGTAAATAAGGGTCACGAGCATGGCGCATTTCGTGACAAAAGATTTCTAAATATTTCATTACCGTACTTCGAAGCATGTCAACCGCTGTTTAAAATCAATTTTTATGCAATTTTTCTCGTAAAAAATCGATAATATTCCGACCGGGAAAGCGTGTAAACGTACAAAGAGAGAGAAAATAAAAGCATGCGATCCTCTCGTGCACGAGCCTGAGTCTCATAGTACTGTTACTGGCCACTATCCAAACGCGCTAATGTTTTTCAGCCAGAGCCTGCAAAGCCACGATTCAGCTTTTTGCCGCCTTCTGAGATCCCATGGGAGCCGTAGGAAGTGTCACGTCACAGCAGAGATCCTCTGTAATGGATAGAGATAATCAAGAAGGGCAAGAAATGGTCAGACAGGGTACTTCCTGTACAGAATCTTCTCAGGTTTTGGCCTGCCAAATGAGTTCTGTTATACTCAGACACCATTCAAACAGTTTTAGAAACTTTGGAGTGTTTTCTATCCAAAGCTAATAATTATATGCATATTCTAGTTTCTGGGCAGGAGTAATAATCAGATTAAATAGGGTACGTTTTTTATCCGGCCGTGAAAATACTGCCCCCTAGCCATAACAGGTTAACACATCTGTCATGAAGGATGAAGATTTCCTGCTTCTGAACACCATTCCTGTTACCGCAGACGCTGCCTGTTGTAAACATCTGTGTTCTTGTTACGGGAGTGTGTAAGTCACCAAGTAAAAAAAAAAAACTCTAATCTTGTCTCGGATAAAGGGGGAGAAAGCAGGATTATTGTGGCTCGTCTGGCAGACTGTCCCCTAAAAATAGTTTCAGTAGGATTGTCTGATACCTATGGAGCAAATGTATCTATATGAATAAACGTTGGTTGATTTGTATCTTCCCTTCCAGAGAACCACATTCTGGAGGATGTGAACAAGTGTGTGATAGCGCTGCAGGAGAAGGATGTGGACGGGTTGGATCGTACGGCCGGCGCCATCCGTGGCCGTGCTGCCAGAGTGGTCCATGTGGTCACATGTGAGATGGACAACTATGAGCCTGGAGTCTACACAGAGAAGGTTCTGGAGGCCACCAAGCTACTCACTAACACAGGTAATATCTCTTTCTGTTATCACTTTTTCATTAACACTCTCCTGTCTTTCTGCTAGTCACCGACACAGGTAATATCTCTTTCTGTTATCACTTTTTCATTAACACTCTCCTCTGTCTCTCTGCTAGTCACCGACACAGGTAACAGAGTCCCTGCAGCTCTTGTATTTTCTTCATCCCTCTTCTATCCATCTAATATAGATATACCATATCTCACCGTTGGTTGTCTTTCCCTCTGTCTATACCAGTGGTACAGGTATCATAAACCAACCTCCTAATACTATTACAGATTTGACTGCTGGGTTGAGTTTCTCAATCACACAACACAGCCAGCCCCTGCTCCCTCTCCAACTCTCTCCTCTCTCTCTCACTACCTCCTCTCTCTCTCTCTCTCACTACCTCCTCTCCCTCTCTCTCACTACCTCCTCTCCCTCTCTCTCACTACCTCCTCTCCCTCTCTCTCACTACCTCCTCTCCCTCTCTCTCACCACCTCCTCTCCCTCTCTCTCACCACCTCCTCTCCCTCTCTCTCACCACCTCCTCTCCCTCTCTCTCACCACCTCCTCTCCCTCTCTCTCACCACCTCCTCTCCCTCTCTCTCACCATCTCCTCTCCCTCTCTCTCACCATCTCCTCTCCTCTCTCTCTCTCTCACTACCTCCTCTCCCATCTCTCCTGCTCTCTCCTTACCTTGCCCCCCCTCCCTTCTCTGATCCCTCCCCCTCTCACAACTTCCCATCATCCCCATCTCCCATCGTGCGACCCTCTCTTAATTCCATATTTTATTTCTGTGTAAAGCTGTCAGACAGTAAGTGTGTTGATGGACACCATGTCCATAAAGCGTTCTATAATCACTACAGCTAGCTAGGCCATTAACTATTCAATGGCCAATCTGCTTTGTTTTCTCAGGATTAAAAGGCAACCGACAATCGTTGTTTCTTTATTGGCGAGTCAGAGTTTAGCTGGCTGTGATCTAAAGAAAGAATCTCATTGATATTCATTGCAATTGTGGAGGCCTCTTGAGTGTGTGTATGGATTGGTTTTATGTAATAGCACCCTTTGATGGTCTGTCACCTTGGGGTCTGTATCAAATGGTGGATTAGAGGGGGACTGGGAACAGAGGCACCACGGCTTCAAATTAGCTCCCTGCACACACACGGCACCCTATTCCCTATATGTGATTTGACCGCCTTGATTCAGTCTTACGTAGCAAAATTAGAAATGTATTTTTTTTTTTACATTTGTTTAAAGGCAGAGACACAGAGCTACAAAATGGTATCTCATACACTACATTTGAGGAACAATGGGAAAGTAATTCTCACTTTTGAGAAAATGACCTTTGAATGTTTTGGTACACCTACTGGAGAGCTCTTTGTCTACACTCATTTAGCATTGTTCACACCCTCTTAAGCTTTAGCCCCACCCATCTCTAACGGTTGATCCGAGTGCTCTGTCTAACAACAGCAGTCAAGCCCCTCAGATTGTCAGTTGGTAAATTCAGAGCGTTTGGTTCTCGGAGATTTCAGAGAGCACACTGGACACTCTGGCCGTTGAGTAGGGTTGATCCGAGTGTTCTGACCTCACAACGGCAGTCAAGCACCCTGGCTAACGTTGGCTAGTTGGCTAGCTATTTCCAGACACATAATGAGAGAACACCCCACTCTGACCATTTTACTCCCCCTAGCAGAGCTGGTTAGGCTGTTTTCATGTTATCCAGAGTGTTGGTGACTAACTGTGCTGCTGGCGACAATTTAATTACACATTTTTGCCGACGTTTACTGACACCGGTCATATTCAACGGGTGTTGCGCGTTCGTAAATTCATCAGTTATTCTGCACTCAGGCACACTCAGACGAGAGTGCCCTGAAATGGGAGTAGATGTCCAGACTGAATTTACGAAGTCACCCAAAATGGTTACTTGCATAGTGTAGTCTTTTGTTAAGACATGTAGCTAGCTAGCTAGCTAGGTAAACAATCCCAACTCATGATGTTACTACCCTGAATGAATCTGCAGGTAGCTAACCACCCAGGTTCAATGTTAGCTAGCTAACTTTAGGCTATAACTAGCCAATCAAATGGCTCTGAGATATTAACAATAAGATCATAGACGTAAGGCTAGCGAGCCAGCCAGCTAACATTAGCTAGCCAGCTAACAGTACACTTCAATTTGAAATGAAAACGATTTAGAAATGTGTAATATCTGAAAATGTAGTTAGCTACACTTTCTTACCCGTATACATCATGGTTCAACGCTTCTCCCTCTCACGGATGACATGGTTTCTCTTAGTTTGAAGATGTAATCCGTAGACAGGTGTTTTCTCCATCTCCTTAGCCATTGTCCTCTAATTCCACTGATTTCAAAACTTGGTCCTCCAGAAAGTGGAGAGCAACACTGATGCAGTTCTACTACGTGATATCATTATTAAAAGCAGCGTTAGAAAGGATTACCTACACATACTAACCCGCTCATATTATAGACAGAAACGTGCTACATGGTAGACCAATCCAAACTCATCTCGCGGCATGTCCAGCCCACTCATTATCTCAGCCAATCATGGCTAGCGGGAAGGTTGCCAGCTTTTTCTGTGGCTAAACCAACTAGGCTCGTAATTTAACAATTGTATTTGTATTTACAGATAGCATACAAGTTTTTAAGGTGCATGTTCCAGAATGCATTTCTGCCCAAAAACTCATTTTGAGAAGAAAAAAAAGATTGTTTAAATGGCTTTCGTGTTGTGGTAGTAGTGATCCGCAACATAATACCCCTAGTTTCCTGAAACGGGTCACATGTGACCCACCACCTGGTTTGGTCGTATGCAGCAAAATTTGAAATCGTTTTTTACGTTGGATAAAAGTAGAGACTCAGAGCTAGAAAATGGTATATCATACACTACAGTTGAGGAACAATGGGAAAGTAATTCTGCTTTAAAAGTTGATAAATGTGTAACCTCACTGTTGAGAAAATAGCCCTTGAATGTTTTGGTTCACACCCTCTTAAACTTTAGCCCCACCCATCTCTTTAAGGATTCACATGTGAGGCCATCTACTAAACATAGTGAGTAGAGTTGTAAACAACCAAAGATTTCAAGACTAAAAGTGGTGAAATTAGTAGCCGTACAATAAGGAAAAACTCCAGTCTAGTCCTTGGCCTAGATTAGGTGTTAGCTATGGGCTGGGTAGCCTGTTGTTAGCTGTGGGCCGGGTAGCCTGTTGTTAGCTGTGGGCCGGGTAGCCTGTTGTTAGCTGTGGGCCGGGTAGCCTGTTGTTAGCTGTGGGCCGGGTAGCCTGTTGTTAGCTGTGGGCCGGGTAGCCTGTTGTTAGCTGTGGGCCGGGTAGCCTGTTGTTAGCTGTGGGCCGGGTAGCCTGTTGTTAGCTGTGGGCCGGGTAGCCTGTTGTTAGCTGTGGGCCGGGTAGCCTGTTGTTAGCTAGGGACTGGTTTTGGACTGCATTGTGTCAGACATGCCGTTCTGTAGCGTGGGGTTTTCTGATATTTTCACTTTTATTTGCTGTGTTCAGTCGATTCTGCTGCATTTTTATCCCTTCTTTCTCCCACCTCCACCAGTCATGCCCAGGTTCACAGAGCAGGTGGAGGCAGCGGTAGAGGCTCTGAGTGCCAACCCCACTCTCCCTGTTGACGAGAACGAGTTCATCGACGCCTCTCGTCTGGTCTACGATGGAGTCCGCGACATCCGCAAGGCCGTGCTGATGATCAGGGTGAGTGTACACACGAGACACTAGGTCGTGCACTATTTAATGAGCCCTAACTCTCCTTAACTGCACTGTTGACACGATCGTGTGAGTGTACACACTGAAGACACCAACACTACATCGACCATGCACTATTGATGAGCCTCTCCTTCACTTAAATGTCTTCATGTCTCAATCACCTATGGTCATGTCAGGGGTTTAAGTTGTAATTGAGATATTTGTACTCTTTACTCTCCTCCTTAATCCAACATTGTGAACGAGGAGAGAGGTGCGCTGTGCTCCTCATGTTTGTCTTGTCTTCTCTCTGGTCCTTTTAATCCAACATTGTGAACGAGGAGAGAGGTGCACTAAGCTCCTCATGTTAGTCTTCTCTCTGGTCTCTCCTCTCCTCCCAACTGTCAGTCGTAGATGCAGTTCTTTCATGTTTTGTACGTGCTGAGCATAGCAACGTCTAGCTTTAACATCACTCACCTTTTTTTTTTTTTTATTCAATGAAACGCTATTAACTCCTTCAAGTCCCAGACCATGTTTAGATCCTTAATGTTTATTATACAGGTATCAGTAGGGCATTTTTAATTTATATTAACACAAACATTTAGGCCAGCAGGAACAAAGTGCTGTCTGAAAGCCCTGGTGTGTGAGCCCGTTTAGTGAATTAGGCTGTGTAGTGATGCGTGAGCTCGAATAGCTGATGCTCTCTGTATCCTTTTTTTTTCATTTCATGAGTGTGTGGGGGGGGGGGGGGGGGGTCTACTAAGCAAACATATGGAATTGTTTTATGATGGTCATACCAAGGGTAATTTATCTATTTGATTTTGAATTTTAGGACGCTTTTGTATGTTAATAAATTATTTGATGGAATTGGCCTTACTTCTATTAGCCCATAGAAACCATTTAATAACTGATTCACACATGGAAAAACAGTCCCAACATTTTTAATTTGTATTCTTAAATTGGAGTGAGCAGGACAGAGGGGGAGAGACAGGGAAAAAGATGGGAGGGACAGTGGCTGATAGGGAGGAGAGAGAGAAGGAGAGCTGGAGCTCCAGTCTTGATATCCTGATTTGATTTAAGCCGTTAACACAGGGGCCCGCGGTGCTGGCTAGGGCTGTTACGGTGACCATGTTACCGCTACACCGACAGTCACTGGTCATGACCGTTATTAAAATTCCTTGTCACTATTGAGTCACTGTCATCTCTTATGCACTCAGGACATTCGCTGGTCGTACCTTAACAACCATCCATCCTAATGGCCCCGGTACTCAGGGCTCCATTGTCCCTCCATCAGGTCCTAATGGCCCGGTACTCAGGGCTCTATTGCCCCTCCATCAGGTCCTAATGGCCTGGTACTCAGGGCTCTACTGTCCCTCCATCAGGTCCTAATTGCCTGGTACTCAGGGCTCTATTGTTCCTCTAACCATTCTGACATCAATGCAAATGCAATCTAAAATCACATCAGCCCCGTAGCCGCGCAGCCCCGTAGCCCCGTAGCCGCGCAGCCCCGTAGCCGCGCAGCCCCGTAGGCGCTTCACATGCACAGTTGCTCCGTAATGGAAAAAATATCCTTTCTATTTTATTCAGCTAAGATGAATTATATTCTTCTTTACTATAAAATAATGGCACAGTACTAGAAGCATTTCTTGTCTGCTAAATAAACAAGCCTACAGTCTATATCATGGAGCATAGCCAGATAACATACAGTATCTAGTCTGCTAAATGAACAAGCCTATAGTCTAGTCTATATCATAGCCAGATAACATACAGTATCTAGTCAGATAAATGAACAAGCCTACAGTCTATAGCATAGCCAGATAACATACAGTATCTAGTCAGCTAAATGAACAAGCCTACAGTCTATATCATAGCCAGATAACATACAGTATCTAGTCAGCTAAATGAACAAGCCTACAGTCTATAGCATAGCCAGATAACATACAGTATCTAGTCAGCTAAATGAACAAGCCTACAGTCTATATCATGGAGCATAGCCAGATAACATACAGTATCTAGTCAGCTAAATGAACAAGCCTGCAGTCTATAGCATAGCCAAATAACATTTACATTTTAGTCATTTAGCAGACGCTCTTATCCAGAGCGACTTACAGTAGTGAATGCATACATTTCATACATTTCATTTCATGCATTTTTGTTGTTGTACTGGCCCCCCGTGGGAATCGAACCCACAACCCTGGCGTTGCACACACCATGCTCTACCAACTGAGCCACAGTCTAGTCTGCTAAATGAACAAGCCTACAGCCTATATCATAGCCAGATAACATACAGTATCTAGTCTGCTAAATGAACACGCCTATAGCATAGCCAGATAACATACAGTATCTAGTCTGCTAAATTAACAAGCCTATAGTCTATAGCATAGCCACATAACATACAGTATCTAGTCTGCTAAATGAACAAGCCTACAGTCTATATCATGGAGCATAGCCAGATAACATACAGTATCTAGTCTGCTAAATGAACAAGCCTACATCATAGCCAGATAACATACAGTAGGCCAACTCATATTCTGTTCTTCTGAAATACATTTTCTTCATATCATAATGTTTGTTAAGACCAGGCTAAAATAAATCAGGTATTTATTGTGATGGTGTGTATTGAAGTGATCTATTGACTTTTTTAATGTAGATGTTCCAAAGGCACATCAGCGGCTTGAAGGCCTGGAGATGCTAAACTTGTTTGTTATTTAATAACGTCCCTAACTGGGGATTGTACCGTGTGTGTCTAGTCCGCGGATTGATGAGAAGCCTAGTTACTCATGAGTCTACTGTCTGGTTGTTGACCCATCAAACACCCCGCCTTTCATCTAGCAGAAGAACACTGGTGGTGTAGACTGCTCTGATCAGAGGTTTAGTCCTCACCACAGGGTCCTCTGGGATTTGACTGGAGCAGAAACACACTCAGACGATGCACACAGACACACACAAACCAGGGTTTCCTCTGCAATTGAAAGCCTAGGGCCGTCCACCTTAGCATTTTTTGGGGGCTGCATAAGTCCAAACAGTGAAAAAATACAATTTATTCTCCCAAGCATTAATAAAAAATGTTAAATTATTTGATACCTATTTTTTTTATTAATGACTGGGAGAATTGAAAATGACAAAAACAATGAATTTAGCTATATTGATTTTGTTTGAGTAAATTAACACAGCATTACCCATGGAGAAATGTGGAGGATTGGGAATTTAATTTGGTCCAAATGTGAAAAGTGTGGAGGATTGGGAATTTAATTTGGTCCAAATGTGAAAAGTGTGGAGGATTGGGAATTTAATTTGGTCCAAATGTGGAGGACAATTGCAGGATATTGGCTTAAAAATGTTTATTTTTTTATTTATTTTTTGGGGTTTGTTTTTTAAAATCTACACCGCCGAGATGAGGCCAACTGTGCCCACTGCCGCCCACCACCTAAGGCTCTTTTTGATCTGGAAAAAACCCTTACGACCACACCACATGTACTCTGCTACACTCTGACCTGGACTGTTGGTTTAGATTTGTCCTGTAACAGTGTGTTATTAAGACCAAAGGTTTCATGTCTGACTCACACAGTCCCACAGAACATGAAAGACCAAATCAGACATACTGAACTCTGTCACTCTCTGAAACAACAGTTCCAAAGGTCACACACACACACACACACACACACACACACACACACACACACACACACACACAAAGCCCAGTCAGTGGCTCCTCAATGTTACCAGAGAGATTTGTGGGTCCGGGGCTATGTAAGTGGAGCTACTACCAGGCAGCTCCAGTCCGTGTCGTTCATAGCCCGCGGCCAATGTCTCCTGCCTGGGGTGTCTGACAGGCCCCATCCTGACCACCCGCTGGGTATAATATGTCACTGGACTGGTAGAGAGGGAGGAAGAGGAACATTCCAGTGACTGACGGGCTCAGAGGGAGCCGTTACAGTAGGCAGAAGGAGAGAGGATCAGTCAGGGTTACCTGGACATTTACAGTAGCTACTCTCTCCTCTGTAGCCCAGGGCCTTTCTGGAAGCAGCACAGGGTAAAGATAGGATCTCACATCTCCTTGTATGTCAGTGTAGGAGTTAATCTACTTGTCTACTGTCAGGAGGTGGATTCAACCGTCAAAAAGAAATTAAGGCTATCATTGGTTGACCATCACTGTCAATTAACGTGGGTGGTCTTGTCTGTTCTCCCGGTCCCACTAGTGTGGAGGACATTTCATCTAAACACTTACAAGATGAGGTTTAGACTTTTAACTAGGTCATGCCTGTGGTGTGTGTGTGTGTGGTAGCCCTCCGACATGCTCAGATAGATGGACTCACTCCTCTAGTGAACAGACATCTCTATATATTCCACGGTGAGTGGGATGGTGGGTTCGAGGTGAGACCTTGATATTCCACGGTGAGTGGGATGGTGGGTTCGAGGTGAGACCTTGATATTCCACGGTGAGTGGGATGGTGGGTTTGAAGTGAGACCTTGATATTCCACGGTGAGTGGGATGGTGGGTTCGAGGTGAGACCTTGATATTCCACGGTGAGTGGGATGGTGGGTTTGAAGTGAGACCTTGATATTCCACGGTGAGTGGGATGGTGGGTTCGAGGTGAGACCTTGATATTCCACGGTGAGTGGGATGGTGGGTTTGAAGTGAGACCTTGATATTCCACGGTGAGTGGGATGGTGGGTTCGAGGTGAGACCTTGATATTCCACGGTGAGTGGGTTCGAGGTGAGACCTTGATATTCCACGGTGAGTGGGTTCGAGGTGAGACCTTGATATTCCACGGTGAGTGGGATGGTGGGTTCGAGGTGAGACCTTGATATTCCGCGGTGAGTGGGGAGGTGAGACCTTGATATTCCACGGTGAGTGGGGAGGTGAGACCTTGATATTCCACGGTGAGTGGGGAGGTGAGACCTTGATATTCCACGGTGAGTGGGGAGGTGGGTCGAGGTGAGACCTTGTGATATTTTTTTGACTTTGGGGGATCTGAGTCATTACCTATGGAAGATATAGAGACAGACTGATAAGGGATGTGTGTAGACAGTTGGATAAGCATGAAGTGAGTTACAGCACCGGAGAGAGAATGCACCCTTATCACATTCCCGTTCTTTCCTTTCCTCTCTTTCCTCCATATCACAACCACTAAATGGATTTTCTTGTCTGTCAGTTTTCCCTTAAAGCAAGGCCTTGCTAACTTCATGTCAGCCATACTAACACAGGAAAAGAGATGTCTGTTACATGCTTGGCGTTCAGGGAAGGGAGAGATGTCTGTTACATGCTTGGCGTTCAGGGAAGGGAGAGATGTCTGTTACATGCTTGGCGTTCAGGGAAGGGAGAGATGTCTGTTACATGCTTGGCGTTCAGGGAAGGGAGAGATGTCTGTTACATGCTTGGCGTTCAGGGAAGGGAGAGATGTCTGTTACATGCTTGGCGTTCAGGGAAGGGAGAGATGTCTGTTACATGCTTGGCGTTCAGGGAAGGGAGAGATGTCTGTTACATGCTTGGCGTTCAGGGAAGGGAGAGATGTCTGTTACATGCTTGGCGTTCAGGGAAGGGAGAGATGTCTGTTACATGCTTGGCGTTCAGGGAAGGGAGAGATGTCTGTTACATGACTAGTGTTCAGGCCAGGGCTGTGGACAAGGAAAAAGGTTTGGAGGATTACAATCAATATCATAATTATGCCACTTAGCCGCAGCTTTTACCCAAAAGCCACTTAAAGCCCAAATAAAAAAAAAGTGTTTTTGTTTTGGTGCGTGTGAACACAATGGAAATGGAAGGCGCAGGAATCAATGAGAGAAAACAGTGTGTCAGCTGCGTCGTAGTGTATTTTTCTTGCGTTTGCGCGCGGAGCTGGTGGAAATATGACGATGAATTGCGTGGGTCGTTTGTAGGAGAGGAATTATGACCTTTATGCCAAGTATACTAAAGATAGAGTTTAAAATGTATTGGGCTGGAAGCTAAGGTTTATCAGTCAAATAGGATACATTTGTGAAAACATTGTGCCTACCTGTGTTGATTTATCATCACAGGAATATAGTCTAGACAAGCTACGACTGGGAAACTACACCAACTCCCATTTCAAGAGAGAATACTGTTTTGTAGAAAGAACTAGACTAGCTTAAATTCTTTAAACTGCTCGCGTGTACTAGCTACAACTGTCCTCACGTTCGTGAGTTAACGGTTTAGAGCAGGCAGGTACGGTGGCTCCCGTAGGACATAAGGTGAGTCAACAGGAACACAACAATAATTAACACGGGCTACATAGTGAACATAACCAATACAACTGTTTGTGAATTGACACTCTCTACTCTCGCACGTAAATTGTTCCTCCGTGTGAAGACACTTTATGTGCATGTAACACAGGCATAGGCAACGACACATGCATACACACACATAACATACGCACTAGACACACACGTACACATGGATTTTGCATTGTAGATATGTGGTAGGGGAGTATGGGCCTGAGGGCGCACACTTAGTGTTTTGTGAATTCTGTAATGAATGTATTGTAATGTTTTTCAAATTGTATAACTGCCTTAATTCTGCCGGACCCCAGGAAGACTAGCTGCTCCCTTTGCCAGGAACTAATGGGGGATCCATAATAAATACAAATACAAATGTGATCCCTGAGGGAATTGAACCCATGACCTTGCTAGTTCTACCCTCTTACCAAATCTCACCCACCAAGCCACACATCCAGGATGCCACCATGCAGGGTGTTGTCTGTAGTGTTCTTCGCTAGAAACCTCTACCTCTCTCCCACCACCACCTCTAATGATGCCGGGTGATGGTCTGATTTGACATATTTTACTCCTGATATGTTGCATACTTTCCGCCTAGCTTCATTTTCCCTCTGAAAATGCAAAGGACAGGACATTACACTTCATTTACTAATTAATTTAGCGTGGCAGGCTGCTGTGGAGGACAGGAAGGAGACTTTCCTCTGTTGTTGCTGTAGCTGGCAGCACCGGGGCATTTGTCATACATCATGCTGCTCTAACAGCTCTCTACCACACACACTTCTTCTTTCTAATTTGGTTTTCCTTTTCCCTCCTCATTCCACATCTCCCTGTTCATTTCCTCCCCTTCTCTCTCCTCTCCTGTAGACTCCTGAAGAGCTGGATGACTCTGACTTTGAGACGGAGGACTTTGATGTTCGCAGCAGGACCAGCGTGCAGACGGAAGATGACCAGCTTATTGCAGGCCAGAGTGCCAGGGTGAGTCCACACACACACACACACACCCCTCTCTTCCTCCACCCCCTCTACAGGCCGTCCCAGTGGGTAATACACCTTGTTCACGCCAGGACTCCCTCGACCCCCTCACAGATACTCTGGACTTTCCATTCAGACATGGTTATCTAGACTCCCCCCCTCCCTCTCACATACTAGCTACCAGGCCAGATCTGGCAACATGTAAGACCAAGGGGAAGGGATAGGGAGTGAATCAGGACCGGCTATGATAGTCTGGAATCCCATGCATATGCACACTGGTAATGCTCTGATATTTAATGAGCTCCTCTCACCTCACTAGCTCCCACTCCACTGTAAACCCAGTAGAAGTATCCATACCATTTACAGGAAGATCTTTTCGAAATCCTTTGTTTACTATCCTTGACTCACTATGTAAACTCCCATACATTTCCAGGAAGGGAAGTATACTTGAGTTAAAACAGAGTAGTTTAAATCTGGGTTTAATGTTTCTGTGTTATGGTGTAGTAGCCACTTGAAAGCCCAATGTCCAGGTTACTGGTTTAGGTCCCAATCTATTTAACATGGAACCCATAACAGAGGCTCATAAACCAGAGTTTTTCAATCAGAATATTAGTTAGTGACTATGCCGTCTAGCCAATTCAACTGGATTAGTTAATGAATTGTGTATTTAGTTTGGAGCAGCGTGAATGCTATGACAAATCACTGTGGACATTGGTGGTCCCAAATGGCCAAAAGTAGTACACTATCCACTATACAGTGTATTCAGACCCCTTCACTTTTTCCAAATTTTGTTACGTTACAGGCTTGTTCTAAAATGGATTGAATAATAGTTTTTCCTCATCAATCTAAACACACTACCCCATAATGACAATGCGAAAACACCTTTTTGACATAAGTATTCAGACCCTTTGCTATGAGACTCAATTGAGCTCAGGTGCATCCTGTTTCCATTGATCATTCTTGAGATGTTTCTACAACTTGATTGGAGTCCACCTGTGGTAACCATCTCTGCAGCACTCCACCAATCAGAGTCCTAAAGGACTCTCAGACCATGAGAAACAAGATTCTCCTGTCTGATGAAACCAAGATTGAATTCTTTGGCTTGAATACCAAACGTCACGTCTGGAGGAAACCTGGCACCATGCCTACGGAGAAAAATGGTGGTGGCAGCATCATGCTGTAGGGATGTTTTTCAGTGGCAGGGACTGGGAGACTAGTCAGGATCAAGATCAAGGGAAAGATGAGTGGAGCAAAGTACAGAGATCCTTGATGAAAACCTGTTCCAGAGCGCTCAGGATCTCAGACTGGAGTGAAGGTTCACCTTCCAACAGGACAACGACCGTACTGTAAGCACACATCCAAGACATCGCAGGAGTGGCTTCAGGACAAGTCTCTGAATATCATTGAGTGGCCCAGCCAGAGCCCGGACTTGAACCCCATCGAACATCTCTGGAGAGACCTGAAAATATCTGTGCAGCAACGCTCCCTATCCAACCTGACAGAGCATGAGAGGATCTGCAGAGAAGAATGGGAGAAACTCCCCAAATACAGGTGTGCCAAGCTTGTAGCGTCATACCCAAGAAGACTCGAGGCTGTAATCGCTGCCAAAGGTGCTTCAATGAAGTACTGAGTAAAGGGTCTGAATACTTATGTAAATGTATTACATCGTTTCCGAAGTGTGTGTGTGAGTTCCGTTTGGAATGCCGGCACTAGTTGGGTTCCGTTTGGAATGCCGGCACGAGCTTGGTTCCGTTTGGAATGCCGGCACGAGCTGGGTTCCGTTTGGAATGCCGGCACGAGCTGGGTTCTGTTTCTCTATTATATTAGAGTTCTGTAATGTTTCCAGCCTGGCTAGTGACTGCATTCATGATATTATGATTTCTTTAACAATATATTGTAAATGCTGTAGATATCATGGCCCCTCTTCTCTCCATGTTTGCATTACCTATACTCTGTCCTGTTTCTCAAATCTTATCCTATTTCTTATATATTGCGCTAACCATAGGGCTCTGGTCAAAAGTAGTGCACTTCATAGGGAATAGGGTGCCATTTGGGACACTCACCTGTTCTGAGTTGTGTTGGAAGGAAATGAAGAGCACTCCAGTTTAACACTGTTCACAACCTCAACCACTGCCCTACCACCCACAGAGTACACCCACATCACCCAGAGAGAAGGCCTACAGAGTACACCCACATCACCCAGAGAGAAGGCCTACAGAGTACACCCACATCACCCAGAGAGAAGGCCTACAGAGTACACCCACATCACCCAGAGAGAAGGCCTACAGAGTACACCCACATCACCCAGAGAGAAGGCCTACAGAGTACACCCACATCACCCAGAGAGAAGGCCTACAGAGTACACCCACATCACCCAGAGAGAAGGCCTACAGAGTACACCCACATCACCCAGAGAGAAGGCCCACAGAGTACACCCACATCACCCAGAGAGAAGGCCCACAGAGTACACCCACATCACCCAGAGAGAAGGCCCACAGAGTACACCCACATCACCCAGAGAGTACGCCCACATCACCCAGAGAGAAGGCCTAAACTACACCCACATCACCCAGAGAGAAGGACCTAGAGACTACACATCTTGCACAGACACACTCTCTTTAAATATTCCCTCTGTTGCCTTGGTAATGGGTGTATTAATATATCCATTCATTGGCCAAATGAGGGGGCTACATTGGTGAGAAATATGTTAGTCGGTGTGGAAGCACGGCGTGACCTCATTAGCCCTCTTGTTATGCATCGGTAATGTACACCGTTCTGATTTCCAACTGAACTACAATCATTCTATTGTGTTTTCTATCAGGTCTTCTTGTTTAGTTGCAAGGTTTCTCCACAAAGTGTTTTTGGAGCAAACCTAAGAGGCGTCTTCAGTTGATCTAAGCCTTAGGAATGAAAACAAGGAAATTCATTCAAGAGCATTAGGACTTGACCAAAAGGCCATATTTATAAAAACTTAAAGTAATGGCGATTTTGGTATGTGCCTGACAGTGTTTTCTTCTCCAAGCTAAAGCGAAGGCATTAGGTCTGGGAGCTAATGCGAGTCGTCCTGGTCTCTTTTAAGGTAATGTCACTCATCACATGAGTTCAGAGGCTCATATGTACAGTTGAAGTCGGAAGTTAACATACACCTTAGGCAAATACATTTAAACTCAGTTTGTCCACAATTCCTGACATTTAATCCTAGTAAAAATTCATTGTCTTAGGTCAGTTAGGATCACCACTTTATTTTAAGAATGTGAAATGTCAGAATTATAGTAGAGAGAATGATTTATTTCAGCTTTTATTTCTTTCATCACATTCCCAGTGGGTCAGAAGTTTACATACACTCAATTAGTATTTGATAGCATTGCCTTTAAATTGTTTAACTTGGGTCAAATGTTTTGGGTAGCCTTCCACAAGCTTCCCGCAATTAAGTTGGGTGAACTTTGGCCCATTCCTCCTGACAGAGCTGGTGTAACTTAGTAATAGTGACCAGTAGCAGGATAAATAGATTGATACTAATGATAATATATACATGTCAACAACAGTACTAGTGACCAGTTTGTTGTACAGTAGTGTGTAGTGGCGTGTATTGAACGGTAGTGGTGTGTATTGTAGTGTCCTGGTATTTCCAGTGTAACTCTCTCTCGCCATACCCAGGCATTTATGGCCCAGTGTAATGTTTTATACTCATCTCATCTCTCTCCTTCATCTCTCCTCTACCAGGCTATAACAGCTTGGTGTACTGTTCTATAACTCTCTCCTCTCCTCCTCTACCAGGCTATCATGGCCCAGCTGCCCCAGGAGCAGAAGGCTAAGATCGCTGAGCAGGTGGCCAGTTTCCAGGAGGAGAAGAGCAAGCTGGACGCTGAGGTGTCCAAGTGGGACGACTCCGGCAACGACATCATCGTCCTGGCCAAACAGATGTGTATGATCATGATGGAGATGACGGACTTCACCAGGTATGGAGGGGGGCGGGTGGGCAGAGGGGTGGATGTGTGTTTCTTCCCCACCATTGTCATCAGAAGACTCTACAATTTCTGGTTCAATGAAAATGTTTTTACCTAAATCAGGGATTGTCTGATTCATTTTCACAGTCAGTATGGCACAATCATCCTGCAGAAAGTAGTCCATCACAACGTTTTCCCACTGAGCTTTGTTGATAGCTCTATTAACTTCAGGACAGCGATGTTGAGAGCAGTAGCGCAAATTTTTCAGTTCTTCATTATCTTTTTAAATAAAAAGCCGCGGTAGATAGGATTATCCACACGTACTTAGCAGATCATGTTCTTTAAAGAAGCATGCTACATGGCAGAACAATCTGAACTCCTCTCTCGGCATGTCCAGCCCACTCATTATCTCTGCCAATCATGTCTAACGGGAAGTTTCCTGTAGGTTTCCGTGGCTAAACCAACTGGGCTCGTTATTTTAACAATTTTATTCGTATTTACAGATGTTATATAAGTTTAAGGCACATGGAAGTTCACATTTTTCATAAGGCATTTCTGCCCCAAAAAGTATTTTTTTTAATGAAAAGTAAAATGTTGAAATGGCTCTCCTATGAAGTAGTGACGGGCGACATAAGCCTAGTTCCCTGAAACGGGTCACATTAGTAAGATGGTCTCTGTCCTGACTGGGGAGGCCAGCAGCTGTCCTCTAGTAAATGTGACACACAGACAAGACCGTAGGCTCTATGGCACATCACCTGAGTGCCCTGGCCGGCCATCTGCTCAGTCAAACGTGTGTGTCGGGAGGTGCGTGTGCGTGTGTCGGGAAGGGTGTGCGTGTGGTCTTTTGCCTGCAAGTAGAGGTGTGTGTGTGTGTGTGTGTGTGTGTGTGTGTGTGTGTGTGGGCCTTCCTCTATGTATTTTAAAGTGAATCAGTCAGGAGACATTATGCCTGGAGGTAATGACAGAGCAAAGCTCTGCCTGCCTGTCTCTCAACTTCCAACTCTTTAAAGGAGTTTCTCCAGTCAGATCTTGCCTAACACTGCAGTCACCCTGTAAGCACCAGCCTTGAAGACAGGGTTTACTCTACAAGCCAAGGCATTGTCCTTAGCTAAACAGCATAAGCACTGAACATGAAGTTGCGTGAGATTAAATTGCACGAAAACAGAGGACACCGAAAGGAGTATAAGTCCACTTAGACTGCCTTCCTCCGTCCCAAGCCCAGCAGCTCCGTCCCAAGCCCAGCCTTCCTCCGTCCCAAGCCCAGCCTTCCTCCGTCCCAAGCCCAGCCTTCCTCCGTCCCAAGCCCAGCCTTCCTCCGTCCCAAGCCCAGCCTTCCTCCGTCCCAAGCCCAGCCTTCCTCCGTCCCAAGCCCAGCCTTCCACTCTCTTCAGGTCAGGCTGATGAGCCAGCCTTTGATCAAATGCTTAGCATCGTCCAGCTTCAAACCTACCACTTGTGATCCATGTCCCCCTGAAGGATCCTAATGCCAGGCAGCGGTTCCCCTCCCAGACCTATTGTTCTGCATGCTAATGTCATGCTAATACATGCAAATGAAGCGCCACTCTCACGTCTCCTACCCTGCTACGCTAGCCCTGCTATGCTAGCCCTGCCGTAAAAACAACATGCATGTCTAATGATTAAAACACAACATATCTGTTCTGATGTAGATTTTAAGAAGTGGTATTATAAAGTCTTGAAGATGGTATTACATTTTAACCATCAGGGGCTTGGCGCTGTCTTCTTCTAGTCTTTACAGTGGAAAGGCCCAAGGGATTTCATTTCAACAAAACTCACCAATAATGTTGTGTAGATATCTAAACAGGAGAATGTTTAGAATAAGCTGGGGAATTCTAGTCAGAATTAATCTACACTTATAAATATGTAAATATTTCTGTCTAGGAAAGTGGTTGTGTGACTGTCTCTGTGTTATGGCTCCAACACCATGTCACCTGCAGCAGAGGGCAAGAGAGGGAGGCAGAAAGAAGGAAGGTCAGCGAAGAACTAATTCAGTCCACGCCCAAGTGATTGATCCTTAACCTTGTGCCCGGGCAGGCAGCACAAGCAAGGTTAGATCAGTGAGGAGGAAATTGACTTGGGCTTTTCCGCCTGCCTGCCTGTCTGTCATACTATCTCTCTCTACACCGCCTGGTGTTTGACTGACTGACTGACTTAGTGCCTGGGGGTGCCACCCACTCTGCTCTCTACACCGCCTGGTTACTGACTGTTACTGCCTGGTGGTGCCACCAACTCTGCTCTCTACACCGCCTGGTGTTTGACTGACTAGCCCAGTGTGTGTGAATATGGTGGTAGAGGTGAGGACTAGCCCAGTGTCTGAATATGGTGGTAGAGGTGAGGACTAGCCCAGTGTACCAGGGTGAATATGGTGGTAGAGGTGAGGACTAGCCCAGTGGGTGAATATGGTGGTAGAGGTGAAGACTAGCCCAGTGGGTGAATATGGTGGTAGAGGTGAGGACTAGCCCAGTGGGTGAATATGGTGGTAGAGCTGAGGACTAGCCCAGTGGGTGAATATGGTGGTAGAGGTGAGGACTAGCCCAGTGGGTGAATATGGTGGTAGAGGTGAGGACTAGCCCAGTGGGTGAATATGGTGGTAGAGGTGAGGACTAGCCCAGTGGGTGAATATGGTGGTAGAGGTGACGACTAGCCCAGTGGGTGAATATGGTGGTAGAGGTAACGACTAGCCCAGTGGGTGAATATGGTGGTAGAGGTGACGACTAGCCCAGTGGGTGAATATGGTGGTAGAGGTGACGACTAGCCCAGTGGGTGAATATGGTGGTAGAGGTGACGACTAGCCCAGTGGGTGAATATGGTGGTAGAGGTGACGACTAGCCCAGTGGGTGAATATGGTGGTAGAGGTGACGACTAGCCCAGTGTACCAGGGTGACACGTGGTGCAGCTGGCTCAAACTTCCTCTTATTTACTCACGTTTTATATTAGCCAATGAAAACAACATTTAGATTCTGTTGGGATGGGTATGTCTGATAACCTCTCCTAGCGTATTGTGACCCCATCACCATGTTTAGTATCTCTGTTGTGAAATGAGACTAGTTGGAGCGTAGCCCAGCCTTGAATTTGACTGTAGATCCCATCCACATTGGTAAGCACGTCTGCAGTGAAACGAGACTTGCTCAGCACTAGCAGTGTTGAGTTGTGGTTGACATTATCATCCCGATGCCTTCAGCCCCTCTAGTCTCTCAGGGCCCTCCTGTCCCCTGTGTGTTCCTAGTCAGAGGGGGGGAGAGTGTGTCCTCAGCCCAGTCTGTAGAGTGATGCTTGGCTCCATCTCTCCACCAGGACCTTGCTTCACTCCCTTTATCCCCCCTCTCCATTCCTCCCTTCACATCACACAGGTAGGGAGGAGAGGGAGGGATAGACATATAGCAGGGGAAGGTAGACAGACACACGCATGGAAGGGAGTGGTAGAGAGACAGCAAGAGCTTAAGGACCGCAAAGAGGAAGAGGAAGAGACGACAACATTCCATCTGTTGTGGGAGAGTTGGACGGGAAGGTTTGTAGCCTGGAGAGAGCGAGAGAGCAGCTTTGAATCCAGGTTGTGACTGGAGTCCCTGGCAGAGAGGGGACTGTGGAGCAGGCTGGGGGGTTGGCTGGGTTGACCTGTGTGTTTTGTTGGGGGGGGTGTGTGTATGTTGCGGCAGCCTGTGTGTGTTGGGGGGTTGGTAGTGGGTTATGTTCTAGGCCAGGGCTATTAGCTGAACAGGACTGGCACTGCCCCCTATCCCACCCGGTCTGTTCCTCCATTTCTCTATCCACCCTGTCTGTCCCTCCTCCCTCCATCTCTCTATCCACCCTTCTCTCCGTCCTACCCTCTTTCCAGAAGTGTACCAGACAGCAGAAGGAAGAAATGGGTGGTGGTGTTCTCTGACCATCTGGATTGGCTCAGCCTGGACACATGTCATGTAGGCATCATGGAGCCATAAGTCCCTCCCTCACGTCTCACTCAGGCTTTTAATAAAGCCAGGTTAGGTCTGCGGCTAAAGATAAACAGGCTAACAGTCTGAACAGGCCAAAGGTGGGGGATGAATTTAAATCCAGCTTTAAAACCTCTTCCATGTGAAGTCCCCTATTTAGGGGACCTGTGTGGTTCTAGTACTGGTTCTGACTGACATTTTTCATTATAAATGGAATTGATATGAATGGTAGCCCTGACTCTCACGGACACAGGAGTGTGTCTGCCTTTGTGAACCAGGATGTGAAATCTGACTCCACTTGAAGCTGGGATGTCCCTCCTACCATTTAATTCGCTCTTCTGAATGCTACATCACAGCCACAAACAACACATGTGCCTGTAATCCTTAGATCATAACGCAGCAGGAGAGATTGGTTTCGTCACTGTAGCACATTCAGATATCTATTTATAGCCAATCTAAAATAATGAATAGATTTTAAATAACAACAACAACAACAACAAAAAGCATTCTGTTTGTCATAGACGGATGATATTAATATGAGCTGAAAGTTGTGTTCCTAACGAGTTTAGGAAGCCAAGCTTAGAGCTCTGAGACGTTCACGGCAATTGAGGCAGACGTTTGGAGAGAATATATGCACATGTTCTCTAACACTAAATATGCAAATATGTATTTTACAGTTCTAAGGAAGGAGAAGTCTTATAGTGAGTTATTTCAGGCCTTTATTCATAGTTTAGACGAATAAGAAATGCATCATAGTAAATGTTTATCAGAATTCTACTTTGAGCTTGTGTCCTCAAAAGTGACTACACCTCAGCAGTTTATAACCATTTTTACTAGAAAGGTGAGATTTGTACCTTTTCTTGGAGTATGCAGCATTACTAGTTGATTGCCCTTTCATGATAAATAATTACAGTAGGGGATTGCGTGGGTTACATTTTCAATTAAATTTAAAAGTTAAGCCTGAACAGGATAAAAGTGTGGGATCAATTTAAATCCTAATTAGTAGTGTACTACTTTAGACCAAAGCCCTTTGGGTCCTATTTCCTATATAGTGTACAACTTTAGACCAGAGCCCTTTTGGGTCCTATTTCCTATATAGTGCACTACTTTTGACCAGAGCCCTTTGGGTCCTATTTCCTATATAGTGTACTACTTTAGACCAGAGCCTGTTGGGTCATATTTCCTATGTAGTGCACTACTTTTGACCAGAGCCCTATGGTCCTATTTCCTATATAGTGCACTACTTTAGACCAGAGCCCTATGGGTTATTTCCTATATAGTGCACGATATATGGGGATTTGTACAGAGATTAGGTTATTTTCTATTGGTCTGTGTAGGCGGCGGATGAGTGACTAGTGCAGTTAGCTGCCCATGTGCTGTGGTGGCTTCTTAGGGTGAAGGTATAAAACACATGATCAAATCACTGTCACTGAGGGGGGACTGTGTGTGTACCATAACACAATCCTCCCCCCCTCCATATACATACCATCTGTCAGAGAGGGTGAGGCAACATCTATCCTTCAGAGACTACACGATGAGAGGCTGTTGAATATTGGATGAGGCTAGATGGACTCTATCAGAGCTGTGTGTTTGTGGATCATTTGTTCCCAGGAGCAAAGGTCTGCTGAAGAGGTGCGTATGTCAGTGGAGGCTCCTCAGAGGAGGAAGGGGACCATCTTCAGTTGAATTTCATAAAAATAGTGAAACATTAAAGTTATCCTTTTAGATAAAACTATACTAAATGTATTAACGTCACCAAATAATTAATAAAAACACTGTTTTGCAAAGGTCTATAGTAGACTCAGCAGCACACTGTAGGGTAGCACCATGGTGTACCTGGAGGACAGCTAGCTTCCATCCTCCTCTGGGTACAATGATTTCAATACAAAACCCAGGAGGCTCATGGTTCTCACCCCCTTCAATAGACTTACACAGTAATTATGACAACTTCTGGAGGATGTCCTCCAACCTATCAGAGCTCTTGCAGCATGAACTGACACGTTGTCCACCCAATCAATGTATCAGAAAAATAATCTAGTACTGAAAGAATAAGCTACAGCTAGCTAACACTGCAGTGTATAAAATATGGTGAATAGTAGACTCAGAGACAATAGTTGAACAGTTTCGAACAAATGTATTTCTTCAAACATGGAGAAACAAGAAGGCTAGTTATATTTAGTTGTATTTTTTTTAAACTTTCACTAGTTTAGCCAACTCAAACACCCAGCTTCAACAGAGAGGGATGCCAGCTGGTTATGGCTATCCAACATTGGAACTCTTCATGGTAAACTTGTGGTTTTATTAATTTATTGCCACCGGGCCCGCCGATGTAACTGATAAACTGCTTGCTGACTGTACTACATTATTGTAGCGGGGTTTATTCATGCATTAGTTCTAGTAGCTATGTTAACTATGAGGTGACAACGATGTAGGCTTTGTTGTAAAAGTTAGCAGTCATGATATGAAGGTTTGGCTTGGAAAGTTTTTTTTTTTTTTTTTCGCCTGGTCAGACAGCTGATGTGCTAGAAGTCCACATGCGAAGACAAAAGGTGAGAAGAAGAAGAGAGCGCGTAGAAGCGAGAAGGAATTATATATACAACGAGAAAAGTGATCATGCTGTTTGTACATGACTGCTATGAAAGTGAGCTGTGTTTGTGTGTGATCATGGGGTGTATTCATTCTACTGATTCTGTTGAAAAATGTTTATTAAACGGAAGCAAATAGAACAAAATGGGGATAAACCTACCTGAATTTGTCCAATAGAAATTCTGATTTGAAACTATTACGCTAATGATTACACTCTAGATTAGCTAGATACAGGCAAACAGTGTGTAAAGGCGGGATTGAATGTGTCACTGTCACCTTGATTACTTTAAGCATTAGCTATCTGTGCAGCTAACCAATCGCTGCAGCTGTATGCAGCCCATCTGTAAATAGCCCATCCAATCTACCTACCTCGTCCCCATGTTGTTTCATTTACTTTTTTGCCTTTTGCACACCAGTATCACTACTTGCACAACATCATCTGCTCATCTATCACTCCAGTGTTAATCTGCTAAATTGTAATTATTTCACTACTATGGCCTATTTATTGCCTTACCACCTCATGTCATTTGCACACACTGTATATATACTTTTTTTTTTCTATTGTGTTATTGACTGTACGTTTTGTTTATTCCATGTGTAACTCTGTTGTCACACTACTTTGCTTTATCTTGGCCAGGTTGCAGTTGTAAATGAGAACTTGTTCTCAACTGGCCTACCTGGTTAAATAAAGGTGAAATAAAAAATACAAACATTTCTCTCGACCTGTGTGCACCTACGTTGTAATCTTTCATTCATAGGCTAGGTTGTATCAACCTCTTGATGGGCTACAGGGAACATTCTAGTATCATGTAGTATCCTAAACCCATCACTGTTACATTGAACGGTGAATGGAATATGAATGACAGTCATCCAATATGCTGTAATAGAAATAAGGCCATGCTCATAAAAAATTGAATCACCCTCTCTCATCTTAAACGGCACGAGCGCCTCTGGTGTGTATGAACAGCAGACTGATGTGTGTGTCCTGTGTTTCCAGGGGTAAAGGTCCGTTGAAGAATACCTCTGATGTCATCAGTGCTGCTAAGAAGATTGCTGAGGCTGGATCCAGGATGGATAAACTGGGCCGCACCATCGCAGACCAGGTAGATTACACACCGATCCATGTCTCACCATCTAACACTCTGTTGCCCTGGTGTTTCTCTCGCTGTCTCTCTCTCCCTGGTGTTTCTCTCGCTGTCTCTCTCTCCCTGGTGTTTCTCTCGCTGTCTCTCTCTCCCTGGTGTTTCTCTCGCTGTCTCTCTCTCCCTGGTGTTTCTCTCGCTGTCTCTCTCTCCCTGGTGTTTCTCTCGCTGTCTCTCTCTCCCTGGTGTTTCTCTCGCTGTCTCTCTCTCCCTGGTGTTTCTCTCGCTGTCTCTCTCTCCCTGGTGTTTCTCTCGCTGTCTCTCTCTCCCTGGTGTTTCTCTCGCTGTCTCTCTCTCCCTGGTGTTTCTCTCGCTGTCTCTCTCTCCCTGGTGTTTCTCTCGCTGTCTCTCTCTCCCTGGTGTTTCTCTCGCTGTCTCTCTCTCCCTGGTGTTTCTCTCGCTGTCTCTCTCTCCCTGGTGTTTCTCTCGCTCTCCCTCTCTCTCCCTGGTGTTTCTCTCGCTCTCGCTCTCTCTCTCTCTCTCTCTCTCTCTCTCTCGCTCTCTCTCCCTGGTGTTTCTCTCTCTCTCTCTCTCTCCCTGGTGTTTCTCTCGCTCTCTCCCTGGTGTTTCTCTCACTCTCTCTCTCTCCCTGGTGTTTCTCTCTCTCCTTCTCTCGCTCTCTCTCCTTGGCGTTTCTCTCGCTCTCTCTCCTTGGCGTTTCTCTCGCCATCTCTCTCTCCTTGGCGTTTCTCTCGCCATCTCTCTCTCCTTGGCGTTTCTCTCGCCATCTCTCTCTCCTTGGCGTTTCTCTCGCCATCTCTCTCTCCTTGGCGTTTCTCTCGCCATCTCTCTCTCCTTGGCGTTTCTCTCGCCATCTCTCTCTCCTTGGCGTTTCTCTCGCCATCTCTCTCTCCTTGGCGTTTCTCTCGCCATCTCTTCCTGTCTTGCTTCTCCACCCCATGTCTCCCCTCTCCTCCACTCCATGTCTCCCCTCTCCTCCACTCCATGTCTCCCCTCTCCTCCACCCCATGTCTCCTGTATCCCTCTCTTCTCCATCTCTATCAATCCATCCCAGACAGTGTATGAAAGCACACAGCCCTCTATCTCCATGAGGGTTTAACATTTTTCCAGTATCTTCCAAATGTTCCATCCTGAGAATAAATCACTTTTTCCCACCAAAAACGGGACGTGTCATTTTAAAGCATGTCTAGATTTGATTAGAGCTTTGATTTCCATGGAAACCTAAACCAGATGAGCCCTGCAAATACATTTTGAGTTCAAGCCTTAAAACCTCTTACATCAAGACGTTCCGCTAGCGGAACACCACTCCAATATCCAATGATTGGGCGTGGCGCGAAATACAAACTCCTCGAAAATCCAAAAACTTCAATTTTTCAAACATATGACTATTTTACAGCATTTTAAAGACAAGACTCTCCTTTATCTAACCACACTGTCCGATTTCAAAAAGGCTTTACAACGAAAGCAAAACATTAGATTATGTCAGGAGAGTACCCAGACAGAAATAATCAGACACCCATTTTTCAAGCTAGCATATAATGTCACAAAAAACAAAACCACAGCTAAATGCAGCACTAACCTTTGATGATCTTCATCAGATGACACTCCTAGGACATTATGTTATACAATACATGCATGTTTTGTTCAATCAAGTTCATATTTATATCCAAAAACCAGCTTTTTACATTAGCATGTGACGTTCAGAACTAGCATTCCCACCGAACACTTCGGGTGAATTTACTAAATTACTCACGATAAACGTTCACAAAAAACATAACAATTATTTTAAGAATTATAGATACAGAACTCCTTTATGCAATCGCGGTGTCCGATTTTAAAATAGCTTTTCGGTGAAAGCACATTTTGCAATATTCTGAGTAGATAGCTCGCCATCACGGGCTAGCTATTTTGACACCCACCAAGTTTGGTACTCACCAAACTCAGATTTACTATAAGAAAAATTGGATTACCTTTGCTGTTCTTCGTCAGAATGCACTCCCAGGACTTCTACTTCAATAACAAATGTTGGTTTGGTTCCAAATAATCCAGAGTTATATCCAAATAGGGGCGTTTTGTTCGTGCGTTATCTGAAGGGTAAAGAAGGGTGACGCGCGGACGCGTATCGTGACAAAAAAATTCAAAATATTCCATTACCGTACTTCGAAGCATGTCACACGCTGTTTAAAATCAATTTTTATGCGATTTTTCTCGTAAAAAAGCGATAATATTCCGACCCGGGAGACGTCCTTTCCGTTCAAAGACTCAAAATCTAAAATGGACTCTTCACGTGCACGCGCGCACCCGTCTCATTGTTCTCATATCGACCACTTACCAAATGCGCTACTGTTTTTCAGCCTGGGGCTGCAAAGTCATCATTCAACGTTCTGGCGCCTTCTTAGAGCCTATGGGAGCCTCAGAAAGTGTCACGTTACAGCAGAGATCCTTTGTAATGGATAGAGATGACAAAGAAGGGCAAGAAATGGTCAGACAGGGTACTTCCTGTACAGAATCTTCTCAGGTTTTGGCCTGCCATTTCAGTTCTGTTATACTCACAGACACCATTCAAACAGTTTTAGAAACTTTGGAGTGTTTTCTATCCAAAGCTACTAATTATATGCATATTCTAGTTTCTGGGCAGGAGTAATAACCAGATTAAATCGGGTACGTTTTTTTATCCGTCCGTGAAAATACTGCCCCCTATCCATAACAAGTTGTTTTTTTTAAGCCCAAATGATTGTCCCATTATCCAATATGATAGGCTGTAGCCTACAGCCTATTACACATGTCTGGGAAACCATAAAAGGCCGTAGAAGTCTGCTCTCCTGGGTAAATACATTGAACAAGCTACAGTAATCTTTTTTTGTGGACTGGGATAATAGTGCACCTCGTTCAAACCATGACGCTGGGAGAGAATGTGTGATGCTGGGAGAGAATGAGAATGTGTGATGCTGGGAGAGAATGTGTGATGCTGGGAGAGAATGTGTGATGCTGGGAGAGAATGGAGAGAATGTGTGATGCTGGGAGAGAATGCGTGATGCTGGGAGAGAATGCGTGATGCTGGGAGAGAATGCGTGATGCTGGGCGAGAATGCGTGATGCTGGGAGAGAATGCGTGATGCTGGGAGAGAATGCGTGATGCTGGGAGAGAATGCGTGATGCTGGGAGAGAATGTGTGATGCATGCTGGGAGAGAACATGCGGCCTAAGTTAAAATTCTAGGCTGGCAAAATGTAAATGTTGTAATATAATACGGCCTATTTTACATTTTTATAATTAGTAGTGTGGCACATTACCTTTTGATATATCACCTAATGTTGTGTGATGTGGGTATTACTGCTTTTCTCTCTCTAGTATTACTGCTTTTCTCTCTGCTTCATTTCTTCCTCGCTTTCAACAGTTAGTTGAAATACATTTAGTTCTTAGCTTCATCATTGTAATGACATGCATAAATAATAATAGAGTAAGATACAGACTGCTTTCACTTCTTCTTCAACAAGATTGAATTGTTATGGGTCTGAATAAACAATTGCTTTGGATCAGGCTAAGGAGGCATGGTGTCCCTGTGTTGCCTGGGCAACACAGGGACACCATGCCCAGGCTTTTTGTGAAAATGCAACACGGGAGGTCAGCAGTTACCGGTTTCTAAGCCCTTTATCAATTGGTGTGGAGATGGGCGCCAATGCCTCCTACAGTGGGAGAGATGCCCAGATTTCACTGGACAGCTACCTGCCCCTTAAGCTGGACAGCCCCGAGTCAATTGTTGTTCTATCACAGTTTACCTGCTTCATTTGGTGCATGAAGCTTAGGGAAATTGACATTCTTAATTTTTATTTTATTTAACTTGGCAAGTCAGTTAAGAACAAATTCTTATTGACAATGACGGCCTACCGGGGAACAGTGGGTTTACTGCCTTGTTCAGGGGCAGAACAACTGATTTGTACCTTGTCAGCTCGGGGATTTGATCCAGCAACCTTTCGGTTACTGGCCCAACGCTCTAACCACTAGGCTACCTGCCACCCCAACAATAAATCCAACTTCACTCATCAGGCTCCTTGAGAGAAAAGGACTTTACATTTTTCTGTCAGAGGAAAGCCACCCTGAGGAAACCAGAGAATATGGTGTAGGCTTTGCTGTCAGGAACTTCATGTTAGGAGCAATGGTTCTACCCACAGGTGGCTCAGAGAGAATCCTAGCCCTGAGCCTGAACACTACCATAGTAGTGTGTGCGCCCCAACACTCCCCTCAAGAAACAAAATACAAGTTATTTGATGAACTCAAGGTCGACCGTAGGGAACATCTCTTTCCCCCCCCCCCCAAACAAGAACACACCTACCTGGTAGGTGACTTCAGTGCAAGAGTCGTCGCAGACCAAGACTCCTGGCCCTCCTGCTTGGGACACTGTGGCATTGGTAAGATAAATGACAATGGTCAGTATCTCCTTGAGATCTGCACCGTCCACAATGTATGCATCACCAACTCAAGCTTCCAGACAAGTCTCCGGAAGACACCCACGGTCAAGTCAATGGCAACAGCTGGATCTGATCCTTACACGATGAGCCGATCTGAGGCATCCTCCAAAAACCCGCAGTTTTCACAGCACATACTGCGACACAGACCACTCCCTCGTGTGCTGTAGATTCTACAGACAGGAGATACAGCAAGCCATACCCAAAAAAGAGCCCCACGCATCGACAGCAGCGAAAACAGCTGACCCAACAACTGCTGCAGCGTTCCCTCTCCTACTCTGCCCAGCAGAAATGGGACACCCTGAGACACCAACCACAGCACGGCCTTCACAGCTTTTGGCAAAATGCTGAGAAAGGACAGACTGGTTTGAAGCCACTGGAACTGAAACACATCCTGGAAGAAAAGGGCATTGCCCTCACCAACTTCAAGTTTACCCCCAAAATGAAAAGACCCTAGAGCGGCGAGGAAGAGACTCCAGCAAGCCTCAAGACGCTGTGCTATTGGCTGCTGCTCTGCAATGACATCTGTCATCTGCTGACACAGGCAACGTCAGAGGCAAGTACGACGACATCAATAACAGCCTAGCCAGTGAAGAAGCAGAAGGGGCAGTGATGGGATCACTGCTGAAATCCTCAAGTGTGGGGACTCCACAAGCACCTCTGTTTGTGCTGGCGGGATGGTGCTGTCCCTCAGGACATTAGGAATGCCAGTATTGTCACCCTGTACAGAAAAATCAAGAGAGACGGGAATGATTGTGACTACTGTGGCATCGTCCTACTCAGCATCACTGGTCAACTTTGCACTGAATATACACCAGATCCTCAGAGGGAAACTTTACCCAGAGTCACAGGCAGGGTTCAGAGCAGAAACACCCACCACAGACATGATCATGTCTCCTGAGACAATTACAGAGAGCAGAGGACCTAGTCAGCAGGAGCGGCCTCTTCAAGATGGTCCAACAGGATAGGATGTGCCTCCTCAGTATTCTTCCCGTCCTTCCACACCAACATGCAAGGAACCATCCAGTTTGACGTGTCCACATCAGACTCCTTCGGCGTTAAGAAAGGTTGTGTGCTGGCACCAAACTTGTTGGGGATATTGTTTTCCCTCCTCTTCCGGCAAGCCTTTGGGACATCTACAAGAATGGATGGGAAACTAGTCGATCTTGCTCACTTAAAAGCTAAAAACAAAGTTGCAACCACTCCTCATCCGGGATATGTTATACGCAGACAATGCATTAATAGCGCCCCATTGCCAAGAGCACCTACAAACCCTCATGGACCTTAACATGCCAGGAATTCAGCTTGAAGAACTCCAAAACAATGGGACAGGGCATTGAACAAGCCCACTTCCATTACCATTAACAACTACACACTGAAAGATGACAGCAACTTCACTTAACCTTGGGTCCACCATCACCAGCAACCTGTCACTTGACGCCGAGCTCAGAAGCCGTATCTGAAAATCAACCTCTGGTAAGCTTAGATCGAGTTCAGTAGTCACCATCCTTTTTCTGAGTAAAAATCACAGTCACAATCCAAAAAAAATAATAAGCCCAGGTGTTACATTCTCTAAATAAATAAAAATGTTACATGATTTACAAAATCTAAGCCAATGCAACATTAACCTAATAAAACCAGTTGTGTCGGAATGAGGTTTGTGCAGTAGGTCTAACACATTATCACAGCATATTGGCTATATGCCTGGTCTGATACATTATCACAGCATATTGGCTATATGCCTGGTCTGGTACATTATCACAGCATAGTGGCTATATGCCTGGTCTGATACATTATCACAGCATAGGGGCTATATGCCTGGTCTGATACATTATTTCAGCATATTGACTATATGCCTGGCCTGATACATTATCACAGCATAGGGGCTATATGCCTGGTCTGATACATTATCACAGCATATTGGCTATATGCCTGGTCTGATACATTATCACAGCATATTGGCTATATGCCTGGTCTGATACATTATCACAGCATATTGGCCAAATGCCTGGTCTGATACATTATCACAGCATATTGGCTATATGCCTGGTCTGATACATTATCACAGCATAGTGGCTATATGCCTGGTCTGATACATTATCACAGCATAGGGGCTACATGCCTGGTCTGATACATTATCACAGCATAGGGGCTATATGCCTGGTCTGATACATTATCACAGCATATTGGCTATATGCCTGGTCTGATACATTATCACAGCATATTGGCTATATGCCTGGTCTGATACATTATCACAGCATATTGGCTATATGCCTGGTCTGATACATTATCACAGCATATTGGCCAAATGCCTGGTCTGATACATTATCACAGCATATTGGCCAAATGCCTGGTCTGATACATTATCACAGCATAGGGGCTATATGCCTGGTCTGATACATTATCACAGCATATTGGCTATATGCCTGGTCTGATACATTATCACAGCATATTGGCTATATGCCTGGTCTGATACATTATAACAGCATATTGGCTATATGCCTGGTCTGATACATTATCACAGCATATTGGCTATATGCCTGGTCTGATACATTATCACAGCATATTGGCTATATGCCTGGTCTGATACATTATCACAGCATATTGGCTATATGCCTGGTCTGATACATTATCACAGCATATTGGCTATATGCCTGGCCTGTTACATTATCACAGCATAGGTGCTATATGCCTGGCCTGACAATATTGTTCTCAGACCATATTATATTTCAAAACTCCAGCTTTGATAAAATCAATCAGATGTATCACTTGCGAGGCAAAACTGAGCATATATTGAAAATGTTTTCTATTTTGTTTGCCTGGACTGATGGTCAGTCTCTGCAGAGGGAGAGAGCAGAGCAGCAGGGGGTCCTACCTCTCACGGTCCCTGCTCTCCTTTCTCCAGTGAGACTGGGGTGTATTCATTCCGCCTCGCAGTTGTAAAATGGATCATTTAGCATTTACCCTCTGAGAGTGGGCACATAAACGTTCACAAGACTCATGAAATAGAAATTCAGGTTATTTAATTCAATGTATTTAATTTTTTTTATTTAACCAGGAAGGGCTCATTGAGATTTAAAATCTATTTTTCAAGAGCGTCCTGGCCAAGATAGGCAGCGCCAAGTCATTACAAAAATTACAGACAAATAACATGAAAAACTACAATTAATCTAGTAAAAACCATAGAATTAACAAAGAATATAACAAAATCAAAAACAGCTAATTAAAAACATTGACATGTCAGGGAATCAGTCTCAAGATCATTCATCAGTGATTTAAAAATACCAATCGGGACAAGTTCTTCCAGTTTAAAAGTATTTTGTAAGGCATTCCAAGACGATGGCGCAGAGTACATAAAAGCCCTTTTACCAAATTCAGTTTGGACATTTGGAACAGTTAGCAGGATAAAGTCCCGCGAACGAAGAGAGTACCCACCACATTTCTGAACAATAAAAATGCCCAAATAAAAAGGGAGTAAACCCAAAATGGCTTTGTAAATAAAAGTATACCAGTGACTGAGCCTACGAGTGACTAGAGAAGGCCAGCCAACCCTGGTATACAAAGTGCAGTGGTGCGTAAGGGTTTTGCAATTTAAAATAAATCTCAAAGTGCCATGGTAAAGGGTGTCAATTGATCTCAAACACTGAGCGGAAGCATTCATATATAAAATATCCCCATAGTCTAGTAAAGGCATAAATGTAGCTGATACTAGCCTCCTTCTGGCTTCAAAAGAAAAACAAGCCTTATTCCTAAAATAAAATCCTAATTTCAGCTTCAATTTTTTTGTAAGTTGTTGAATATGCATTTTAAAAGAGAGGCCATCATCAATCAAAATTCCAAGATATTTATATGAGGTTACAACCTCAATCTCCTTGCCCTGACAGGTAGTAATAGGTGAAAGGTTCAGAGGTCTATTTTTTGCTTTAGAAAACACCAGTAGTTTAGTTTTGTCAGTATTGAGGATAAGCTTCAATTGAGACAAGGTATGTTGAACATTATTAAAAGCAGTTTGCAAGTTCTGGAAAGCTTTTGTAAGAGATGAAGCACAACAGTAAATAACAGTATCATCAGCATAAAAATGAAGTTGTGCATTTTGGACATTTTTGTCTAAATTATTTATATAAATAGTGAATAAGAGAGGACCAAGTACAGAGCCTTGGGGCACATCATTTAAGACAGACAATTTAACAGACCTAAGCCCATCAAATTGAGTGCACTGAGTTCTATCAGACAGATAGTTAACAAACCATGCAACTGCATGCTCTGAAAGACCTACACTCGACAATCTCTGCCTTAGTATAGCATGATCAACTGTATCAAAAGCCTTAGAGAGATCAATAAAAAGTGAGACACAATGCTGTTTTTTGTCAAGAGCTTCAGTGATATCATTTAAAACCTTCATGGCTGCTGTAATTGTGCTATGCTTCTTCCCGAAACCCGATTGGTACATTGATAAAATAGAGTTAGTAAATAAAAACTCTTTTAGCTGGTCACTCACAAGGGTTTCAAGTATTTTCACCAGGGGTGACAGCTTTGAGATTGGCCTATAATTATTTAAAAGAGTTGGATCTCCCCCTTTTAAAAGTGGCAGGACAAATGCTGATGGGTTTTCTTTGTTCATATTTCCTGGGTTATGTCAGAGTTCTGTGTGGTTGTGCGTAATAGGAGATTGCAGGCCTCCGTGCGTATAGAAATAGGCTATGTGTCAGTATATCGAGTAAGATAACATTGTTCCGTTGATGAATGGTGATGAAATATATAATTAATAACCATAAGACAAATGTGACAATGGATGGGGTAAGTGGCCTTTTACATTGTAGAACCAGTTTATTGGTTGTAATTGGCAATTGGATGGTCCGGGGTGAGTGGCAAGTGCTTTTGTAGCTGTTTGATTATGTACAGATTATATTTTGTTTCTCAAGGGGAGGCTGTGCAGTCTTGCCCTCTACCTGTGTCTGTTCAGATGGGGCAGGGCCTGATACAGAGGCTATTTATTTTGGCCTGTGTATTTTTGGTAAATCTACTTGTATATTTTGTATGATCCTGCGGCGGCCACGTTCGCCATTGGATCACCAAGACTTGTAAATAAATGTCCAATCTGAACCCGTCAACCTGACTTGTCTTCTGAACCCGTCAACCTGACTGGTCTTCTGCTGATTGAAGGCTCTTATTACTGATACAAGGGCTTCATTTTACAACTATATCATCAAAATGGGCTGTCTCGTAGCCTCAATAAATAAACAAAGATTTGTGGTTGGAAAAAGTAACTGCGTGTATAGATAATACTTTTTTTACTTGAGACTTGAAAAAAAAAAAACTTGACTTTCTCTTAGAATGTACGACTTAGACTTGACTCTTGACCCGTTCTACTTGGGATGCGACTTGAGACTCGGGCCTTGTGACCTGAGACTTGCTTGTGACTGGAATAATAGTGTACTGGTCCCACACCTCTGTCGATCGCTGTCGGCTTGTTGGTGACCACTGATCTCGAGTATGGCACAAACTCACAGTCCACACAAAGGTGCCTGTTTCACCAGCACGCTCACACCACGTGTGAAGGCTAAGCAACTTCCACCTGCGTTGTCTGAGGTGAATACTGGGAATCACCCGGAAGGACAGGATCACACATACCGCAGTCCTGGAGTGAGCACAACTACACAGTATGTACACTCTCCTGAGGCAACGATGTCTTCGCTGCCTCTGCCTCGTACATCGGATGGATGATGGACGAATCCAGAAGGACATTCTCTGTGCAGAATTGTCCTCTGGAAAGAGTTCAACTGGTAGCCCAAAGCTAATACGCTGTAGAGATATTTGCAAGCAAGACCTCAAGTCCTTCGCCATCAACATCGACACCTGGGAAGATTCTGCCCACCGTCTCCACTGGCAGCAGGCACTTTGCGGCGGGCTCCTGACAAGCGACACAACCCTGGCTCAACACTGAGAAGTGAAGAGAGCGAAGAGGGAATAACTTCAGGACAGCACCACTTCTACAACATCTGTCTGGCTTACAAATGTGACAACTGTGGCCGAGTCTGCCTCACACGGATTGGACTTTACAGCCACAGCAGACCTAACCCCTCAAGTTCACAGACGCTGCACTAAGACCTAACCCCTCAAGGTCACAGACGCTGCGCTAAGACCTAACCCCTCAAGGTCACAGAGCTGCGCTAAGACCTAACCCCTCAAGGTCACAGAGCTGCACTAAGACCTAACCCCTCAAGGTCACAGACGCTGCGCTAAGACCTAACCCCTCAAGGTCACAGACGCTGCGCTAAGACCTAACCCCTCAAGGTCACAGACGCTGCGCTAAGACCTACCCCCTCAAGGTCACAGACGCTGCGCTAAGACCTACCCCCTCAAGGTCACAGACGCTGCGCTAAGACCTAACCCCTCAAGGTCACAGACGCTGCGCTAAGACCTAACCCCTCAAGGTCACAGACGCTGCGCTAAGACCTAACCCCTCAAGGTCACAGACGCTGCGCTAAGACCTAACCCCTCAAGGTCACAGACGCTGCGCTAAGACCTAACCCCTCAAGGTCACAGACGCTGCGCTAAGACCTAACCCCTCAAGGTCACAGACGCTGCACTAAGACCTAACCCCTCAAGGGACAAGAAATATGTGGTCTCCTGAGACTAGCTTTTCCTGGGACTCCACAAGAGCTAAAAAAGAAGAGGCCAGTGGAGAGCAGGTGCATATTATGCAAAATATTAGTGCAGAGACAAAGTCTAAATGTTTGTAATTTATCAGATGCTCTTATCCAGAGTGACTTACAGTAGTGTGTGCGTACATTTTCATACTGGTCCCCCCCCTGTGGGAATCGAACCCACAACCCTGCCGTTACAAAGCGCCATGCCCTACCAACTGAGCTACACGGGTTAGGAGTTTATGTATATTAGCACATTGTTTATTAACTAAATTTAGGCTACTATTGCATTGAGTTTATTACCTGAGCGGTAGGCTAGGACATCTAGATGGGTAGATGGGTGTAGGTAGATGCACTGTATTTACAAAAGTATGTGGACACCCCTTCAAATTAGTGGATTCTACTTCAACCACACTCGTTGCTTACAGGTGTATAAAATCAAGCACACAGCCGTGCATTCTCCATAGAGAAACATTGAATGGCCTTACTGAAGAGCTCAGTGACTTTCAACATGGCACCGTCATAAGGATGCCCACTTTTCCAACAAGTCAGTTTGTCAAATGGCTACCCTGCTTGAGCTGCCCCAGGTCAACTGTAAGTGCTGTTATTGTACATTGGAAACGTCTAAGAGCAACAATGTCTCAGCCAAGAATTGGTAGGCCACACAAGCTCACAGAACATGACCGCTGTCCTCGGTTGCAATACTCATTACAGAGTTCCAAACTGCCTCTGGAAGCAATGTCGGCACAAGAACTGTTCGTCGGGAGCTTCATGAAATGGGTTTCCATGGCCGAGCAGCCGCACACAAGCCTCAGATCACCATGTGCAATGCCAAGCGTCGGCTGGAGTGGTGTAAAGCTCGCTACCATTGGACTCTGGAGCCGTGGAAATTTGTTCTCTGGAGTGATGAATCACGCTTCACCATCTGGCAGTCCAATAGACAAATCTGACTTTGATGGTTGCCAGGAGAACTCTACCTGCCCCAATGCATAGTGTCAACTGTAATGTTTGGTGGAGGAGAATTAATGGTCTGGGGCTGTTTTTCATGGTTTGGGCTAAGCCCCTTGAAGGGCAATCTTAACGCTCCAGCATGCAATGACTCACATTCTAGACAAGTCTGTGCTTCCAACTTGTGGCAACAGTTTGGGGAAGGCCCTTGCCTGTTTCAGCATGACAATTCCCCTGTGCGCAAAGCGAGGCCCATACAGAAATGGTTTGTCGAGATCGGTGTGGAAGAACTTGACTGGAATGCACAGAGCCCTGACCTCAACCCCATCAAACACCTTTGAGATTAATTGGAATGCTGGCTGTGAGCCAGGACTAATCGCCCAACATCAGTGCGCGACCTCACTAATGCTCTGCCTCCCTGCAGCAGTGTTCCAACATCTAGTGGAAAGCCTTCCCAGAAGAGTGGGGGTTATTGCAGCAAAGGGGGGGACCAATTCCATATGATTTTGGAATGAGATGTTTGACGAGCAGGTGTCCACATATTTTTGGTTGTGTAGTGTATATATTGAACATGATTAGATATCTGTGGCCTCTGCCTATTACCCAGGAACACAGCAGGAACAGAACATCTGGGGCTGGTGTTTCCTCTGCCTATTACCCAGGAACACAGCAGGAACAGAGCAGAATAGCCTTGTTTGAATTTTGATTCGGTTGTCAGATGGGCACCTTTCTGAACAAAAGTGTATTGTCTTACATGCGCTTATACACGCTTTAAGGTTAAATATGTAGCCTAGCGTTGAGCCAGTCAGTTTATACACGCTTTAAGGTTAAATATGTAGCCTAGCGTTTAGCCAGTCAGTTTATACACGCTACAAGGTTAAATATGTAGCCTAGCGTTCAGCCAGTCAGTTTATACACACTACAAGGTTAAATATGTCGCCTAGCTTCGTAGCGATCAGCCAATCAGTTTATACAAGTGTCACAATATTGGTTTGTGTATTGTTTATCCAGCAAAGTAATTTTTGTTGTCCTTCCTTCTGTTGTTATGTAGATGTAACAGCTGTTCATGATTGACGTTTAGATTGTTCCATTACTCCTCCTACCTAACGTTAGCAGAGTCCTTGTTATATGTAGCAATAGGCCTCACTTCTCCTGCTCTGACCTTGTTATGCTCGGGGTCATGTTAAATATTAATTACCCACATCAAGCATTCTCGCTCTCGCTCTCATTTATTTACCGAAATATTTTTGATCCTTTTTGAGGAACAGCCTACACACACTGGCTCTGTAATGAGGCTGGATGGAAGGCAGCTGCCTCTTGCATTAGATACAACTACTGTTTGATATGTAGTGTTAGCTGCATAGGTCTTCCATGCAGGGCTCTAGCAGGAGATGCCTGCCAATCACTGAGAATTTCCTTTTGAAGGATATCACTGTTATTC
>NC_042969.1:39012535-39222535 GCF_901001165.1 Salmo trutta | reverse complement strand
GGTACGTGCGCACACACACGTATAGACGGAGGAACTCACACAAATTAAATAATACCTCATTTAGTCTAGAGAATGGACCAGGCAGGCTAATACCTCATTTAGTCAAGAGAATGGACCAGGCAGGCTAATACCTCATTTAGTCAAGAGAATGGACCAGGCAGGCTAATACCTCATTTAGTCTGGAGAATGGACCAGGCAGGCTAATACCTCATTTAGTCTGGAGAAGTGACCAGGCAGGCTAATACCTCATTTAGTCTGGAGAAGTGACCAGGCAGGCTAATACCTCATTTAGTCTGGAGAAGTGACCAGGCAGGCTAATGCCTCATTTAGTCTAGAGAATGGACCAGGCAGGCTAATACCTCATTTAGTCAAGAGAATGGACCAGGCAGGCTAATACCTCATTTAGTCAAGAGAATGGACCAGGCAGGCTAATACCTCATTTAGTCAAGAGAATGGACCAGGCAGGCTAATACCTCATTTAGTCTAGAGAATGGACCAGGCAGGCTAATACCTCATTTAGTCTAGAGAATGGACCAGGCAGGCTAATACCTCATTTAGTCAAGAGAATGGACCAGGCAGGCTAATACCTCATTTAGTCAAGAGAATGGACCAGGCAGGCTAATACCTCATTTAGTCTGGAGAATGGACCAGGCAGGCTAATACCTCATTTAGTCTGGAGAAGTGACCAGGCAGGCTAATGCCTCATTTAGTCTGGAGGATGGACCAGGCAGGCTAATACTAATACTTTGCTGGAGACTAAATTTAAAGAAATTACCACAGTGTACTTTATTTCAGCGATGTGTACTTTATTTCAGCAATGTGTACTTTATCTCAGTGATGTGTACTTTATCTCAGTGATCTATACTTTATCTCAGCGACGTATACCGACAGACCTAGTGTACCGTCATTTCCGGACTATTAAGCGCACCTGAATATAAGCCGCACCCACTGAATAAAAAAAAATTATATTATTTTGAACATAAATAAGCCGCACAATCTATAAACTGCAGGAGCCTACCGGTACATTGAAACAAATTAACTTTACACAGGCTTTAACGAAACACGGCTTGTAACAAAAATAAATAGGCTTAAAGAAACACGGCTTGTAACAAAAAATAAAAAATTAGCAGTAAGCTTTAGTTGTCTTTTTGCACTGAGTCAATTCCTCACGCTGCCGTTTCCAACGTCTTATCATCGACTCATTAAGACCAAGCTCCCTTGCAGCAGCTCTATTTCCTTTTCCAACAGCCAGATCAATCGCCTTCAACTTGAAAGCTGCATCATATGCATTTCTCCGTGTCTTTGCCATGATGAGGGTGACAAATGACTACCGTAATCAGAATGATGGGAAGTTTGAGAGCGCTCGATTTAATCTAAACAGTAAACAAAAAAGTTGTTTGACCTTAACCCGTTCGGCAATTTTATTGGTCTAATGAAAGCTTCATGCCGCCAAAAAACTGAGCACGTCACAGAATGTGTTTAAAAAAATTAAAAAATTAAAAATTTGAAAGCGGGAAAAATCCATATATTAGCCGCGTCATTGTTTAAGCCGCGAGGTTCAAAGCCTGGGAAAAAAGTTGCGGCTTATAGTCCGGAATTTACGGTACTTTATCTCAGTGATCTATACCGACAGACCTAGTGTACTTTATGTCAGTGATGTATACCGACAGACCCAGTGTACTTTATATAGTTCACTATTCCTAATATCCACTATATAGGGAATAGGGTGCCATTTTGGATTTTAACTCTAGACATTGTATCTGTCCTCCCTCTCCTTTTTGTTCTCTTCTGATAGGGCTAGTGGTTATTTATCCACTGTCATTTCTTTGCCTGCAAAACATGCACTTATGCTAATTTCAGAGCAACATTTTTTCCATTTGTCAGTTTAGAAGCAGGTAAGCAGGAGGGAAGTTAAGTTAGCAGAGGGCTCTCAGAAAGAGCTGGCAATGCTTCTGAAGAGAGGGAGGGGGGAAGAGGAGGCGAGAGGAAGGAGAGGGGATAGGAGAGCAAGGACAGGGAGGAGAGTGGAATGAGGGCGTAGGAAGAGAGGGCGTAGGAGGAGAGATGGGGAGGAGGAGGAAGGTGGAGAGGAGGAGAGATGGGTGAGGATGGAAGATGGGTGAGGAGGAGGAATGTACAGTCGTGGCCAAAAGTTTTGAGAATGAGACAAATATTAATTTCCACAAAGTTTGCTGCTTCAGTGTCTTTACATATTTTTGTCAGATGTTACTATGGAATACTGAAGTATAATTACAAGCATTTCATAAGTGTCAAAGGCTTTTATTGACAATTACATGAAGTTGATGCAAAGATTCAATATTTGCAGTGTTGACCCTTCTCTTTCAAGACCTCTGCAATCCGCCCTGGCATGCTGTCAATTAACTTCTGGGCCACATCCTGACTGATGCCAGCCCATTCTTGCATAATCAATGCTTGGAGTTTGTCAGAGTTTGTGGGGTTTTGTTTGTCCACCTGCCTCTTGAGGATTGACCACAAGTTCTCAATGGAATTAAGGTCTGGGGAGTTTCCTGGCCATGGACTCAAAATATTGATGTTTTGTTCCCAGAGCCACTTAGTTATCACTTTTGCCTTATGGCAAGGTGCTCCACCATGTTGGAAAAGGCATTGTTCGTCACCAAACTGTTCCTGGATGGTTGGGAGAAGTTGCTCTCGGAGGATGTGTTGGTACCATTCTTTATTCATGGCTGTGTACGTAAGCAAAATTGTGAGTGAGCAGTCTGCCTTAGCTGAGAAGCAACCCCACACATGAATGGTTCAGGATGCTTTACTGTTGGCATGACACAGGACTGATGGTAGCGCTCACCTTGTCTTCTCCAGACAAGCTTTTTTTCCGGATGCCACAAACAATCGGACAGGGGATTCATCAGAGAAAATAACTTTTACCCAGTCCTCAGCAGTCCAATCCTTGTACCTTTTGCAGAATATCAGTCTGTCCCTGATGTTTTTCCTGGAGAGAAGTGGCTTCTTTGCTGCCCATCTTGACACCAGGCCATCCTCCAAAAGTCTTTGCCTCACTGTGCGTGCAGATGCACTCACCTGCCTGCTGCCATTCCTGCTGGTGGTGCCCCGATCCCGCAGCTGAATCAACTTTAGGAGACGGTCCTGTCACTTGCTGGACTTTCTTGGGTGCACTGAAGCCTTCTTCACAACAATTGAACCGCTCTCCTTGAAGTTCTTGATGATCCGATAAATGGTTGATTTAGGTGCAATCTTACTGGCAGCAATATCCTTGCCTGTGAAGCCCTTTTTGTGCAAAGCAATGATGACGGCACGTGTCTCCTTGCAGGTAACCATGATTGACAGAGGAAGAACAATGATTCCAAGCACCACCCTCCTTTTGAGGCTTCACCTGTTATTCGAACTCAACCAGCATGACAGAGTGATCTCCAGCCTTGTCCTCGTCAACACTCACACCTGTTAAATAGAGAATCACTGACATGATGTCAACTGGTCTTTTTGTGGCAGGGCTGAAATGCAGTGGAAATACACTGCTCAAAAAAATAAAGGGAACACTAAAATAACACATCCTAGATCTGAATGAATGAAATAATCTGATTAAATACTTTTTTCTTTACCTAGTTGAATGTGCTGACAACAAAATCACACAAAAATAATCAATGGAAATCCAATTTATCAACCCATGGAGATCTGGATTTGGAGTCACACTCAAAATTGAAGTGGAAAACCACACTACAGGCTGATCCAACTTTGATGTAATGTCCTTAAAACAAGTCAAAATTAGGCTCAGTGGTGTGTGTGGCCTCCACGTGCCTGTATGACCTCCCCACAACGCCTGGGCATGCTCCTGATGAGGTGGCGGATAGTCTCCTGAGGGCTCTCCTCCCAGACCTGGACTAAAGCATCCGCCAACTCCTGGACAGTCTGTGGTGCAACGTGGCGTTGGTGGATGAAGCGAGACATGATGTTCCAGATGTGCTCAATTGGATTCAGGTCTAGGGAACGGGCGGGCCAGTCCATAGCATCAATGCCTTCCTCTTGCAGGAACTGCTGACACTCCAGCCACATGAGGTCTAGCCTTGTCTTGCATTAGGAGGAACCCAGGGCCAACCGCACCAGCATATGGTCTCACAAGGGGTCTGAGGATCTCATCTCGGTACCTAATGGCAGTCAGGCTACCGCTGGCGAGCACATGGAGGGCTGTGCGGCCCCCCAAAGAAATGCCACACCATGACTGACCCACCGCCAAACCGGTCATGCTGGAGGATGTTGCAGGCAGCAGAACGTTCTCCACGGCGTCTCCAGACTCTGTCACGTCTGTCACATGTGCTCAGTGTGAACCTGCTTTCATCTGTGAAGAGCACAGGGCGCCAGTGGCGAATTTGCCAATCTTGGTGTTCTCTGGCAAATGCCAAATGTCCTGCACGGTGTTGGGCTGTAAGCACAACCCCCACCTGTGGACGTCGGGCCCTCATACCACTCTCATGGAGTCTGTTTCTGACCGTTTGAGCAGACACATGCACATTTGTGGCCTGCTGGAGGTCATTTTGCAGGGCTCTGGCAGTGCTCCTCCTGCTCCTCCTTGCACAGAGGCGGAGGTAGCGGTCATGCTGCTGGGTTGTTGCCCTCCTACGGCCTCCTCCACGTCTCCTGATGTACTGGCCTGTCTCCTGGTAGCGCCTCCATGCTCTGGACACTACGCTGGCAGACACAGCAAACCTTCTTGCCACAGCTCGCATTGATGTGCCATCCTGGATGAACTGCACTACCTGAGCCACTTGTGTGGGTTGTAGACTCCGTCTCATGCTACCACTAGAGTGAAAGCACCGCCAGCATTCAAAAGTCACCAAAACATCAGCCAGGAAGCATAGGAACTGAGAAGTGGTCTGTGGTCACCACCTGCAGAACCACTCCTTTATTGGGGGTGTCTTGCTAATTGCCTATAATTTCCACCTGTTGTCTATTCCATTTGCACAACAGCATGTGAAATGTATTGTCAATCAGTGTTGCTTCCTAAGTGGACAGTTTGATTTCAGAGAAGTGTGATTGACTTGGAGTTACATTGTGGTGTTTAAGTGTTCCCTTTATTTTTTTGAGCAGTGTAGTTTTTGGGGATTCAGTTCATTTGCATGGCAAAGAGGGACTTTGCAATTAATTGCATTTCATCTGATCACTCTTAATAACATTCTAGAGTATATGCAAATTGCCATCATATAAACTGAGGAGCAGACTTTGTGAAAATTAATATTTGTGTCATTCGAAAAACTTTTGGCCATGACTGTAGATAGTTGAGGATGGAGGAGAGATGGAGAGGAGGAGGAAGGTAGATAGTTGAGGATGGAGAGGAGGAGGAGGAAGGTAGATGGGTAGGATAGGATGGATGAAGGGAGGGAGGAGAGTAAGTAATACCCTGTTCAAGCTGAGACCAGCCATCCCATGGTGCATTGTGGTGTCTGCTGTTTCCTGTTTAGGCAACTGTCATAATAGAACACGGAACAAGACTTATTATTTTTTTTTTTTACACAAAAGTGAAATGTTTGACTTTGCAACGTGGGAATGTACATGGCATTGTAACATTGTTGTAGGTTTAAGTCAGCAAATATTGTCAACACAGAAACTGTGCTCTCCTGAACCTCCCACTTCAGTCTCCTGGGTTGTGTCCCAAATTGCACGCTATTCCCTATATAGTGCACCACATTTGACCATGGGCATTAGCGCGCCGAGCTCCATTGAACATCAGATGAGCTGTTGTTTTACACAGCCTGAGGGCGTGACAGCAACGATGGCTAACCCCCCCTCCCCCTCCCCCTCCCAAGACACAGACAGACAAGACAGTTGATGTCATTAATGTGGTCTCGCTAGATAGTTTTTGTTAGGCCGTGGATCAGGTCTTTCTGGCCAAGGGCGAACCAGCTCGACGTCAACCGTCATCAATTGGCACCCTATTCCCTGTATAGTGTACTACTTTAGACCAGGGCCTATAAGGAAGAGGTTTTCATTTGGGACATATCTGTCTGCTATCTGTCACATTAACGCCCCCAACGTGTCATTGTTATTAAATTAGTCCCCACGCAAATCTGCCGCATCATTTTATCAATCTGAGACTGGTGAGGAGGGGAGAGAGAGAGAGACTGAAGGGAAGGGGACTGTGAAAGAGGGAAACTGAAGGAAACATAGGGAAGAGATATGAAGAGCGTAGATGATCAATCTGTTTCAGATTGTGACTTGATTGATCATCATGGCTGATGGATTTATATTTAGCTGTTAAGATACACGAGGATGAAATCTAATAGACAGCACATTAACTAGAGAGACACAATACCACTAACACTACCACTATCACCACTATCACTACCGCCACTAACACCACCACCACTATCACCACCACTATCACCACTATCACTATCACCACCACTATCACTATCACCACATCACTATTCCCACCACCACTATCACCACATCACTATTCCCACCATCACCACATCACTATTCCCACCATCACCACATCACTATTCCCACCATCACCACATCACTATTCCCACCACCACCATCACCACATCACTATTCCCACCACCACCATCACCACATCACTATTCCCACCACCACCATCACCACATCACTATTCCCACCACCACCATCACCACATCACTATTCCCACCATCACTACATCACTATTCCCACCCCCACCATCACTATTCCCACCCCCACCATCACTATCCCCACCATCACTATCCCCACTATCACCACCACTAACACTATCACCACTATCATCACCACCACTATCACCACCACTATCACCACCACTATCACCACCACTATCACTATCACCACCATCACTATCACCACCATCACTATCACCACTATCACCACCATCACTATCACCACCACTACTATCACCATCACTATCACCACCACTACTATCACTATCACCATCACTATCACCACGACTACTATCACTATCACCATCACTATCACCACCACTACTATCACCATCACTATCACCACCACTACTATCACCATCACTACTATCACCATCACTATCACCACCACTACTATCACCATCACCACCACTACTATCATCATCACTATCACCACCATCACGATCACCACCATCACTATCACCACCACTACTATCACCATCACTATCACCACTATCACAACCACCAGAATCACCACTACTACTATCTATATCACCACTATCACCACCACCACTATCACCACCACCACTATCACCATCGCTATCAACACCGTCACTATCACCACCGTCACTATCACCACCGTCACTATCACCACCGTCACTATCACTATCACCACTGTCACTATCACCATCACCACTGTCACTATCACCATCGTCACTATCACCATCACTATCACCACCGCCACTACCACTATCACCACCACCACCACCAACACTATCACCACCAACAGTATCACCACCACCACCAACAACACTATCACCACCAACACTATCACCAACACTATCACCAACACTATCACCACCAACACTATCACCGCCAACACTATCACCACCAACACTACCACCGCCAACACTAGCACCACCACCGCCAACACTATCACCACCAACACTATCACCACCACCACCAACACTATCACCACCAACACTATCACTATCACTATCACCACCAACGCTATCACCAACGCTATTACCAACACCGCTATCACCAACAACGCTATCACCAACGCTATCACCACCACGAACAACACTATCACCACCACGAACAACACTATCACCACCACGAACAACACTATCACCACCACGAACAACACTAACACCACCACGAACAACACTAACACCACCACGAACAACACTAACACCACCACGAACAACACTAACACCACCACCACTAACAACACCACCACTAACACATTTGACCATGGGCATTAGCACTCCGAACTCCATTGAACATCAGATGAGCTGTTATTTCATACAGCCTGAATGTGTGACAGCAACAATGGCTAAACCCCCCCCCCCCCCCCCCCCCAAGACACAGACAGACAAGACAGTTGATGTCATTAACATGGTCTCGCTAGATAGTTTTTGTTAGGCCGTGAATCAGGTCTTTCTGGCCAAGGCCCAACCAGCCCGACGTCAATCGTCATCAATTGGCACCCTATTCCCTGTATAGTGTACTACTTTAGACCAGGGCCTATAAGGAAGAGGTTTTCATTTGGGACATATCTGTCTGCTATCTGTCACATTAACGCCCCCCAACGTGTCACTGTTATTAAATTAGTCCCCACGCAAATCTGGAGCATCATTTTATCAATCTGAGACTGGTGAGGAGGGGAGAGAGAGACTGAAGGGAAGGGGGACTGTGAAAGAGGGAAACTGAAGGAAACATAGGGAAGAGATATGAAGAGCGTAGATGATCAATCTGTTTCAGATTGTGACTTGATTGATCATCATGGCTGATGGTTTTATATTTAGCTGTTCTTAAGATACACGAGGATGAAGTCTAATAGACAGCACATTAACTAGAGACAGACACAATATCACTACCACTACCACCACCACTATCACCTCCACCAGCACTATCACCAGCACCATCACCTCCACCACCACTATTACCTCCACTACCACTATCACCTCCACTACCACCTCCACTACCACTATCACCACCATCACTATCACCACCACCATCACCACCACTATCATCACCTCCATCACTATCCCCACTATCACCTCCACCACCACTCTCACCTCCACCACCACTCTCACCTCCACCACCACCACTATCACCTCCACCACCTCCACTCTCACCTCCACCACCACCACTATCACCTCCACCACCACCACTATCACCACCACCACTATCACCTCCACCACCACCACTATCACCACCACCGCTATCGCCTCCACCACCACCACTATCACCACCACCACCACCACTATCTCCACCACCACTATCACCACCACCACCATCACCACCACCACTACTATCACCTCCACCACCACTATCCCCACTATCACCTCCACCACCACTATCCCCACTATCACCTCCACCACCACTCTCACCTCCACCACCACTCTCACCTCCACCACCACTATCACCTCCACCACCACTATCACCTCCACCACCACTATCTCCACCACCACTATCACCTCCACCACCACTATCAATACCATCACTATCACCACCATCACTATCACCACCATCACCACCACTACAATCACCATCACTATCATTACCACTATCACCACCACTATCACTATCACCATCACTACTATCACCATCACTATCACTTCTATCATGACCACTACTAGCACCATCACTATCACCACCACTACTATCACCATCACTATCACCACCACCACTATCACCATCACTACCACCACCATCACTATCACCACCATCGCTATCACCATCACTATCACCACCACTACTATCACCACCACTACTATCACCATCACTATCACCACCACCACTACCACCACCACTATCACCACCAACAGTATCACCACCACCACCAACAACACTACCACCACCAACACTATCACCACCAACACTATCACCACCACCACCAACACTATCACCACCACTACCAACACTATCAACACCGCTATCAACACCGCTATCACCAACGCTATCACCACCGCTACCACCACGAACAACACTAACACCACCACGAACAACACTAACACCACCACGAACAACACTAACACCACCACGAACAACACTAACACCACCACGAACAACACTAACACCACCACCACGAACAACACCAACACCACCACCACGAACAACACCAACACCACCACCACGAACAACACCAACACCACCACCACGAACAACACCAACACCACCACCACGAACAACACCAACACCACCACCACGAACACCACCACGAACACCACCACGAACACCACCACCACTAACACCACCACCACTAACACCACCAACACTAACAACACCACCACTAACAACAACACCACTAACACATTTGACCATGGGCATTAGCGCTCCGAACTCCATTGAACATCAGATGAGCTGTTATTTCATACAGCCTGAATGTGTGACAGCAACAATGGCTAAACACCCCCCCCCCCCAAGACACAGACAGACAAGACAGTTGATGTCATTAACATGGTCTCGCTAGATAGTTTTTGTTAGGCCGTGAATCAGGTCTTTCTGGCCAAGGCCCAACCAGCCCGACGTCAATCGTCATCAATTGGCACCCTATTCCCTGTATAGTGTACTACTTTAGACCAGGGCCTATAAGGAAGAGGTTTTCATTTGGGACATATCTGTCTGCTATCTGTCACATTAACGCCCCCCAACGTGTCACTGTTATTAAATTAGTCCCCACGCAAATCTGGAGCATCATTTTATCAATCTGAGACTGGTGAGGAGGGGAGAGAGAGAGAGACTGAAGGGAAGGGGGACTGCGAAAGAGGGAAACTGAAGGAAACATAGGGAAGAGATATGAAGAGCGTAGATGATCAATCTGTTTCAGATTGTGACTTGATTGATCATCATGGCTGATGGTTTTATATTTAGCTGTTCTTAAGATACACGAGGATGAAGTCAAATAGACAGCACATTAACTAGAGACAGACACAATATCACTACCACTACCACCACCACTATCACCTCCACCAGCACTATCACCAGCACCATCACCTCCACCACCACTATTACCTCCACTACCACTATCACCTCCACTACCACCTCCACTACCACTATCACCTCCACTATCACCACCATCACTATCACCACCTCCACTATCACCACCATCACTATCACCACCACCACTATCACCTCCACCACCACTCTCACCTCCACCACCACTATCACCACCACCACCTCCACCACCACCACTATCACCACCACCACTATCACCTCCACCACCACCACTATCACCACCACCACTATCACCACCACTATCACCACCACCACTATCACCACTATCTCCACCACCACTATCACCACCACCACTATCACCTCCACCACCACTCTCACCACCACCACTATCACCTCCACCACCACTCTCACCACCACCACTATCACCACCACCACTATCACCACCACCACTACCACCACCACCACCACTATCACCACCACCACTATCACCACCACCACTATCACCTCCACCACCACCACCACTATCACCACCACCACTATCACCACCACTATCACCACCACCACTATCACCACTATCTCCACCACCACTATCACCATCACCACTATCTCCACCACCACTATCACCACCACCACTATCACCTCCACCACCACCACTATCACCCCCACCAGCACCACTATCACCCCCACCAGCACCACTATCACCCCCACCAGCACCACTATCACCCCCACCACCACCACTATCACAACCCCCATCACCACCACTATCACCACCACTATCACAACCACCATCACCACCACCATCACCATCACAACCACCATCACCACCACTATCACCACCACTATCACCACCATCACCTCCACCACTATCACCACTATCACCACCATCACCACCATCACCACTATCACCACCATCACCACCACCATCACCACCACTATTACCATCACCACCACTATTACCATCACCACCACTATCACCATCACCACCACTATTACCATCACCACCACTATTACCATCACCACCACTATCACCATCACCACCACTATCACCACCACTATCACCACCCACCACTATCACCACCCACCTCTATCACCACCCACCACTATCACCACCCACCACTAACACTCTCACTACTATCATCACTGCTTCCTGGGGGCTCTCTGTCCTGGGGGCTCTCTCAGGTCATACACTGTTGATTATCTCTCTCGCAAACACACACTACGCAAACACACACACACTACACACACACCCTCCTCCTCTAGGGAGTTTCTCTGTGTGAATAGTGCCGACTAGCACCTCTAGGGAGTTTCTCTGTGTGAATAGTGCCGACTAGCACCTCTAGGGAGTTTCTCTGTGTTAATAGTGCTGACCACCTCCTCTAGGGAGTTTCTCTGTGTGAATAGTGCTTACCAGCTCCTCTAGGGAGTTTCTCTGTGTGAATAGTGCTGACCACCTCTAGGGAGTTTCTCTGTGTGAATAGTGCTGACCAGCTCCTCTAGGGAGTTTCTCTGTGTGAATAGTGCCGACTAGCACCTCTAGGGAGTTTCTCTGTGTTAATAGTGCTGACCACCTCCTCTAGGGAGTTTCTCTGTGTGAATAGTGCTTACCAGCTCCTCTAGGGAGTTTCTCTGTGTGAATAGTGCTGACCACCTCTAGGGAGTTTCTCTGTGTGAATAGTGCTGACCAGCTCCTCTAGGGAGTTTCTCTGTGTGAATAGTGCTGACTAGCACCAGCACCAACATGGCAACAGGTGTTGTTCTTCATGTGGCATGTTAAGGTCAGTGTGTGAGAGTCCAAGGGTGTGTACCCCCATCTGAGGGGTGGTGTCCTAGTCCGAGGGTGTTTAGGTCCCCTTTTTCTGGCCTTCCATTGGCTCTCTGGGTTTGTTGAGGATGTGTGTTCTGTAGGGCTGTTCTGTTTCATGTAGGCTCTGGTCAAAAGTAGTGCGCTATGTTGGGAATAGGGTGCTACCCTGGTCAACAGTAGTGCACTATGTAAGGAATAGGGTGCCATTTGGGACTGATAAAATACTCTGCCGCTCTGTCTGTGCTGACTGATGACTGGGGTATCTGGAGACTTATTAACATACTGCATTTACCTTCCATGATGTACTCTGTCAAGACTGCCTGTATGTCCTAGTCTAAGCCCGTCTCTCTCGGTCTCTCCAGTGTCCAGACTGCCTGTATGTCCTAGTCTAACCTCGTCTCTCTCTCTCGGTCTCTCCAGTGTCCAGACTGCCTGTATGTCCTAGTCTAACCCCGTCTCTCTCTCTCCGTCTCTTCAGTGTCCAGACTCAGCCTGTAAGCAGGACCTGTTGGCCTACCTGCAGCGTATTGCTCTGTACTGCCACCAGCTCAACATCTGTAGTAAGGTCAAAGCAGAGGTCCAGAACCTGGGAGGAGAGCTCGTGGTCTCTGGGGTAAGAACTGATGTGCTTTGTTACTAACACTTTACATGGGTAGTCTAGTGGTTAGAGCCAGGTAAGTCTCTAACAGCTTTGCACACCTGGATTGTACATTATTTGCACATTATTCTTTTTAAAATCCTTCAAGCTCTGTCAAGTTGCTTGTTGATCATTGCTAGACAGCCATTTTCAGATCTTGACAAAGATTGTCAAGCCAATTTAAGTCAAAACTGTAACTAGGCCGCTGAACATTTAATGTTGTCTTGGTAAGCATCGCCAGTGTATATTTGGCCTTGTGTTTTAGGTTGTTGTCCTGCTGAAAGGTGAATTAATCTCAGTGTCTGTTGGAAAGCAGACTGAACCAGGTTTTCCTTTAGGATTTTGCCTGTGCTTAAATCTATTGTTTATTTTCGTCCTAAAAAACTCCCCAATCCTTAACGATGATGAGCCTACCCATAACATGATGCAGCCACCACCATTCTTGAAAATAGGAAGAGTGGTACTCAGTGATAGTGTTGGATTTGCCCTAAACCTTGCACTTGGTTTTCAGGACATAAAGTTCATTTCTTTGTAATTTTCTTTTGCAGTTTTACTTTAGTGCCTTCCTGCAAACAGGATGGATGTTTTGGAATATTTTTAATCTGTAAAGGCTTCTGTCTTTTCTGATTCCGCCTCGGTTTTCTCCTATCACAGCCATTAAACTCTTAACTGTTTTTATTTTATTTTGTACCTCCTTTTTCTACCCAATTTCGTGATATTCATTTACGATCTTGTCTCATCGCTGCAACTCCCCAACGGGCTCGAGAGAGAGAGGTGAAGGTCGAGTCATGTGTCTTAACACCCACTCGATTAACCTGGACGCCAGGAAACACCGATCAACTGACGACTAAGCCTGTCCCTCCACAAGGAGTCGCTAGAGCGCGATGAGCCAAGTAAAGCGCCCCCGGCCAAACCCTTCCCTAATCCGGACGACACTGGGCCAATTGTGCGCTGCCCTATCGGACTCCCGGTCACTGCTGGTTGTGATACGAATCCCAGGCTGTAATGACACTGCAAAACTGAGATTCAGTGCCTTAAACTGCTGCACTACTCGGGAGGCCACAACTCTAACTGTTTTAGTCATTACTGGCTTCATGGTGAAATCCCTGAACGGTTTCCTTCCTCTCCGGCAGCTGAGTTGGGAAGGACTCCTGTATCTTTGTAGTGACTGGATGCGTTGATACACCATCCAAAGTGGAATTAATAACTTCACCATGCTCAAAAGGATATTCAAGGTCTGCTTTTTTCCTACTTTTTACCCATCTACCAATAGCTGCCCTTCTTTGTGAGGCAGTGGAAAACCTCCCTGGTCTTTGTGGTTGAGTCTGTGTTGGATATTCACTGCTCGACTGAGGGACCTTACAGATAATTGTATGTCTAGGGTACACGGATTAAGTAGTTGTTAAACACTATTATTGCGCACAGAGTGATTCCATGCAACTTATTATGTGAATTGTTATGCACATTTAGGCTTGCCATAATACTTATTGACTCAATACATTTCAGCTTTTACATTTTTTATTAAATTGTAAACTTTTCTAAAAACATAATTCCACTTTGACATTATGGGGTTGTGTGTGTGTGTGTGTGTGTGTGTGTGTGTGTGTGTGTGTGTGTGTGTGTGTGTGTGTGTGTGTGTGTGTGTGTGTGGGCCTGTGACACAATCTCAATAACATTGGTTTCAAGTTCAGGCTGTAACACAACATTTTGTTCAAGGCGTGTGAATGCTTTCTGAAGACAGTGTACATACTGTGGCCCACTGTGTTACTAACACTATACATGCTGTGGCCTACTGTGTTACTAACACTATACATGCTGTGTAGTCTAGCAGTATACTGTGTTACTAACACTATACATGCTGTGTAGTCTAGCTTTACACTGTGTTACTAACACTATACATGCTGTGTAGTCTAGCTTTACACTGTGTTACTAACACGATACATGCTGTGTAGTCTAGCTTTACACTGTTACTAACACTATACATGCTGTGTAGTCTAGGTGTACACTGTTACTAACACTATACATGCTGTGTCACACTGTGTTACTAACACTACATGCTGTGTAGTCTAGCTTTACACTGTGTTACTAACACTATACATGCTGTGTAGTCTAGCTGTACACTGTGTTACTAACACTATACATGCTGTGGCCTACTGTGTTACTAACACTATACATGCTGTGTCCCACTGTGTTACTAACACTACATGCTGTGTAGTCTAGCTGTTCACTGTGTTACTAACACTATACATGCTGTGGCCTACTGTGTTACTAACACTATACATGCTGTGTCCCACTGTTACTAACACTATATGTACTGTGTAGTCTAGCTTTAAACTGTGTTACTAACACTATACATGCTGTGTAGTCTAGCTGTACACTGTTACTAACACTATACATGCTGTGGCCTACTGTGTTACTAACACTATACATACTGTGGCCCACTGTGTTACTAACACTATACATGCTGTGTAGTCTAGCTTTACACTGTGTTACTAACACTATACATGCTGTGTAGTCTAGCTTTACACTGTGTTACTAACACTATACATACTGTGGCCCACTGTGTTACTAACACTATACATGCTGTGTAGTCTAGCTGTACACTGTGTTACTAACACTATACATGCTGTGGCCTACTGTGTTACTAACACTATACATGCTGTGTCCCACTGTGTTACTAACACTACATGCTGTGTAGTCTAGCTGTTCACTGTGTTACTAACACTATACATGCTGTGGCCTACTGTGTTACTAACACTATACATGCTGTGTCCCACTGTTACTAACACTATATGTACTGTGTAGTCTAGCTTTAAACTGTGTTACTAACACTATACATGCTGTGTAGTCTAGCTGTACACTGTTACTAACACTATACATGCTGTGGCCTACTGTGTTACTAACACTATACATACTGTGGCCCACTGTGTTACTAACACTATACATGCTGTGTAGTCTAGCTTTACACTGTGTTACTAACACTATACATGCTGTACAGTCTAGCTTTACACTGTGTTACTAACACTATACATGCTGTGTAGTCTAGCAGTACACTGTTACTAACACTATACATGCTGTACAGTCTAGCTTTACACTGTGTTACTAACACTATACATGCTGTGTAGTCTATCAGTACACTGTGTTACTAACACTATACATACTGTGTAGTCTAGCTGTACACTGTGTTACTAGCACTATACATGCTGTGGCCCACTGTGTTACTAACACTATACATGCTGTGGCCCACTGTGTTACTAACACTATACATACTGTGGCCCACTGTGTTACTAACACTATACATGCTGTACAGTCTAGCTTTACACTGTGACTAACACTACACATGCTGTGTAGTCTAGCAGTACACTGTTACTAACACTATACATGCTGTGTAGTCTAGCTTTACACTGTGTTACTAACACTATACATGCTGTGTAGTCTAGCTTTACACTGTGTTACTAACACTATACATGCTGTGTAGTCTAGCAGTACACTGATACTAACACTATACATGCTGGACAGTCTAGCTTTACACTGTGTTACTAACACTATACATGCTGTGTAGTCTATCAGTACACTGTGTTACTAACACTATACATACTGTGTAGTCTAGCTGTACACTGTGTTACTAACACTATACATGCTGTGGCCCACTGTGTTACTAACACTATACATGCTGTGTAGTCTAGCTTTACACTGTGTTACTAACACTATACATGCTGTGTAGTCTAGCTTTACACTGTGTTACTAGCACTATACATGCTGTGTCCTGCTTCTAGAGCCGCTGACCCCGGTACACACATACCAGTCGGCATGGGTTCAAATCCCACCCAGGGCTCTTCTGACTCACACCTGGCCTTTTCTTCTCTTCTCTCCACTGTTCCATCTGTTTTAGAAAACTATATGTGAGAATTACGCTAAATGATAAGAACTGGCTACCACATTGAGCTGCCTTGTTAGCCTGGGGAATGGGTAACACTTTGATCTGCCTTGTTAGCCTGGGAAATGGGTAACACTTTGATCTGCCTTGTTAGCCTGGGAAATGGGTAACACTTTGATCTGCCTTGTTAGCCTGGGGAATGGGCAACACTTTGATCTGCCTTGTTAGCCTGGGAAATGGGGTAACACTTTGATCTGCCTTGTTAGGCTGGGAAATGGTAACACTTTGATCTGCCTTGTTAGGCTGGGAAATGGTAACACTTTGATCTGCCTTGTTAGCCTGAGAAATGGGAAACCCATTGTTGTAATTAATTCTGTCAAATTGCTAACTACCTGGTACCAAATAATCAATAAATAACACTAAATTAAGTGGAAACCTCACAGTAACCTAGGGGTTCATCTACATTCTGCTACCTCACATCCACATTCTGCTTCCTCATAGTAACCTAGGACTGCGTTCCAAATGGCACCCTATTTTGTATATAGTGCCCCTCTTTTGACCAGAGTCTATACTACTGTGGTCTAAAGTAGTGTACTACATAGGGTAGAGGGCCCTGGTCTAAAGTAGTGTACTACATAGTGATTTAGGGTGCCATTTCTGTCGATGCGGTAAAGTAGACAAACTGACCTTTTGAAACAACTCAACTTTTAATAACTAAGGTAATATTTTCACCTAGATTTCCTTCCTTGATATGAGATGTCTTATCCCAACCAAACTGAACAAAATGTATTTTACCCTTTTAGTGAGTCATATTATAAAATGCATGTTTCATCCTCCTTTCAGTTAAAAATTGCTCTGAATTTATCCACCGGTTGCTTTTCTCAATTTCAAAGCAAAACTGTAATTTAATCTTTCCTAGCCTCATTGAATAGCTGAATTTAAACTTAATAACCCAAGAAATAGCTTCCCATTAACTAATGATTTACAGCCGGTGTTTGATACAGATAAAAGCAGAATAAATAAATAAGATGAAAGAAATAATAACAGTATTATAAAAGGCTTATGTGCATCCCAAATGACACCCTATTCTCTACATAGTGCACTACTTTTGACCAGGGCTCTGGTTAAAAGTAGTGCACTAAATAGAAAATAAGGTGTCATTTTGGACACAACCTTTTATATAAAGGCTTCCCTTCTCTGTTTTCTTTTCTGTTTTCTTGTTAAGAGACTAGTGTCCCAAAATACCATCCCTTCTCCCAGTAGTTTAGTTACTGGCTTAAAGGGATACTTCAGGATGTTGGCCATTTTTATGCCTTTGCACCTTGTAGGGTCCATTCCCCGATGAATTGACGCTGTTCTGCACCAGACTAATTTCAGTATACCCTGTTCACCACACGGTCATTCTGCTACATGTTATTCAGTATACCCTGTTCACCACACGGTCAATATGCTGCATGTTATTCAGTATACCCTGTTCACCACACGGTCAGTCTGCTGCATGTTATTCAGTATACCCTGTTCACCACACGGTCAATATGCTGCATGTTATTCAGTATACCCTGTTCACCACACAGTCAGTCTGCTGCATGTTATTCAGTATACCCTGTTCACCACACGGTCACTATGCTGGATGTACAACAGTCACACAGCTGCAGCCTTGTCCTGCTCTGAAGCCTTTACCCCGAGGCTCCATCATGTTGTATTTGACTTCTACAGTTCAACTATTAACGTTCAAGTTCCCTCTCTCCCTTTTCCCTTTTACAGGAGGTTTCCCAAGCATTCCTAGAGAGCCAGGTATTCCATAACCCCACCTTCAGATACAGTAACATTCAGGCTGCAGCCCAAACACCACCCAATTCCCTATTATAAGTGCACTACTTTTGACCCAGAGCCTTAGGCCTTCTTGACCTATGTGCCCTAGTCAAAAGTAGTGCATTATATAGGGAATAGGAGGCCATTTGGGACGTACCCTGAGACATTGGCCAAAGCCAGACACATAGGATCATATGAACTCAGTTGACCCTCTGATCAGTGAGGGTGGTGGTGGGAAACATTACAGGTGGAAATACAGGTTGCCTCTTACTGCTGATCTGGGGTCAGATATCAAGTGCTCCCAAATGGCACCCTAATGCCTATAATAGTGCACTACTTTTCACCAGGACCCCTTGGGGTCATTTGGGATGCATCTATATGGTTATACTGTATAGTGTTCCCAAGGTCAAAGGTTATCCTGGGAGATACAGTTAGTTATCTGATCCTAGAGATGTGGTTAAGAGGACAACTTCTACCTCAAGCACTGGCTAACCTTGTCTTCTCTTTCTTTCTTTCCTTCTTTCTTTCCTTTCTTTCTTTCCTTCTTTCCTTCCTTTCTTTCTTTCCTTCTTTCCTTCTTTCTTTCCTTGCTTCTTTCCTTGCTTCTTTCTTTCCTTCTTTCTTTCCTTCTTTCTTTCCTTCTTTCTTTCCTTCTTTCCTTCTTTCTTTCCTTCTTTCTTTCCTTCTTTCTTTCTTTCTTTACTTCTTTCTTTCCTTCTTTCTTTCCATCTTTCTTTCCTTCTTTCTTTCCTTCTTTCTTTCCTTCTTTCTTTCCTTCTTTCTTTCTTTCTTTCTTTCTTTCTTTCTTTACTTCTTTCTTTCCTTCCTTCCTTCCTTCCTTCTTTCTTTCTTTACTTCTTTCTTTCCTTCTTTCCTTCCTTCTTTCTTTCTTTCTTTCTTTCCTTCTTTCTTTACTTCTTTCTTTCCTTCTTTCTTTACTTCTTTCTTTCCTTCTTTCTTTCCTTCTTTCTTTACTTCTTTCCTTCTTTCTTTCCTTCTTTCTTTCCTTCCTTCTTTCCTTCTTTCTTTCCTTCCTTCAGGTGGACAGTGCTATGTCTCTGATCCAGGCAGCTAAGAACCTGATGAATACGGTGGTGTCCACGGTCAAAGCTAGCTATGTGGCTTCCACTAAGTACCAGAAGTCCATGGCCATGCAGTCCCTTAACATGCCTGCTATCTCCTGGAAGATGAAAGCCCCAGAGAAGAAACCCCTGGTCAAGAGGGAGAAGCAGGAAGATAGCTCCAACAACAAGGTAATGGGAATCATGTTAAAGCTGAGATCTTCTAAACTGGTCAGCCCCCCCCCCCCCCCCCCCTTTTAGATGTTATAGTTTTAAAAGGAGGATCTGAGCGTTCAGCATCTTGGTAAAAAAAACAAGAGTACAAACTCTTCTGTTCTATCGCACATGCAATGTTGTCCGAGGGGGGGTGTTGTGTTTTGTTTTAATTTCGCAAACTGATGTGGCAGTTTCACCACTCAGGGTTCCAGTTTTAATCACTTGTATAATCCCCTGCACAGTTGCCTGTCGGTGTCCAGGACACAGATTAAACATAGTCCTGGACTAAAAGTTTTCAATATAGACTCTCCGTTGAATATTTTTCTGGTCCAGAAAACCAACCCTATGTGTTCTTATTTATGGCCTGTAATTATATTTTATTTCACCCATTATTTTACTGGGTAAATTGACTGAGAACACATTCTCGGCAACGACCTTGGGAAATAGTTACAGGGGAGAGGAGGGGGATGAATGAGTCGGTGACCGTGACGGTATGAGGGACAGCTTGGGAATTTAGCCAGGACACCAGGGTTAACACCCCTACTCGTACAATGCCATGGGATCTTTAGTGACCACAGAGAGTCAGGACAACCCTTCAACATCCCATCTGAAAGATGGCACCCTACACAGGGCAATGTCCCCAATTACTGCACTGGGGCATTGGGATATTTTATTTTAGATAAGAGGAAAGAGTGCTTCCTCCTGGCCCTCCGACACCACTTCCAGTAGCATCTGGTCTCCCATCCAAGGACTGACCAGGGACCGACCCTGCTTGGCTTCAGAGGCAAACCAACAGTGGGATACAGGGTGGTATGCTGCTGGATTTAATGATGCAGGGACACATTTCTGTGAGAACATACAATAAACTGTTATTATCTCTTCTCTTAGGTCAAGAGGTCATCCCACAAGAAACACGTCAACCCTGTCCAGGCCCTCAGCGAGTTCAAAGCCATGGATAGCATCTAGAGATGGAGCGGTCAGTCAGGGTGGTGAGAGGGAGGTGCAGCTAGAAGGTTGAGATGCTGATGGAGCGGTCAGTCAGGGTGGTGAGAGGGAGGTGGAGCTAGAAGGTTGGATGCTGATGGAGCTGGCTAGATCAACTGTGATGTGTAGACGGTTGGAGCTTCTTTTTTAATCCAGTCAAAAAAGGGCGTTTTGAATGCATTTCTTATTTCCTTCCCTGGCCTAGTCAGCTGTCTGGTTTGATGTGATGTTGCTATGCAGGCTCGCTAAGGTAGAACACTATACAGACGCCCTTAAGCTCACTCCTTCTCTACCAGTCTCTCTTTTTTTTCATTCAAACAACTGCATTCTGATAAGTCTCTAGCCTACTGTATAACTTCTCTACTGGAAAATAAGGCGATTGGGGATGCAACACGAGCAAGTAAAGGCCGTTTCTATTTCATGTGATTTTATTCCAGTGTTGGTATGAGATGGGACGGGTGGATTTCATTGATACTGTAAAATCTAATTCAGTTCAAAATGAATCATTTTGACCCTTGACTCTCTTATTTGAACCCCTGACCCCCAACTTGTGATGTGAGATCCCCTGTGTATTTTTATACAATGACTTTCTACCGTGTTTTATGATTAGGTGGATGGTGGGAGGGTGTTGGATGGTATTTCCGCTATGTGTCGTATATGATATGATGCAGTGTTGTGTAGGTGCGGATCAGATAGGCCTTTCCACTCAATGCAAACACATCTCTCTATCGCTTTATTAGTCTTGACTCAAGCAATAACTGGAGAACGTCTGGATGTCTAACTTTCTGTTCTCCATGGATTTTTTTTTTGTTGATAAATGTTTGTTTTTAGCTTTTTGATTAAAAAATAGTTAGTTTTTTTTCATTCTCAATGTATTCTGTGCTAATCTAATAAAAGTTTGATATTATAATGCCGTTACCGTTTAATACTTATTATAAACTGAATTGTCATAAATGTTTTATTTTCCCCTGTCATTAACCAGGTTTTAAAGAGTAGTCTGAATGAGGTCTTGGGTGCCTCACTGTACGCAGCAAGCCAAAGCTAATAGAGAGAAGAGAAGCATTCTCTCCCAGCCTTCTGGTTTAATACGTAACACTAGCCCAGGGGGCTACACACACACACACACAGACTCATTAAATTAGCTGACATACACACTCTGAGTGTGTGATAGGTCACAGTACGGCTGTGGAGGGGGCCTGGGGGATAGACTGGGCTGTGGAGGGGGCCTGGGGGATAAACTGGGCTGTGGAGGGGGCCTGGGGGACAGACTGGGCTGTGGGGGGGGCCTGGGGATAGACTGGGCTGTGGAGGGGGCCTGGGGGAATAGACCGGGCTGGGGAATAGACTGGGCTGTGGAGGGGGCCTGGGGGATAGACCGGGCTGTGGAGGGGGTCTGGGGGAATAGACTGGGCTGTGGAGGGGGTCTGGGGTAATAGACCGGGCTGTGGAGGGGGCCTGGGGGAATAGACCGGGCTGTGGAGGGGGTCTGGGGAATAGACCGGGCTGTGGAGGGGGTCTGGGGGAATAGACCGGGCTGTGGAGGGGGCCTGGGGAGTAGACCGGGCTGTGGAGGGAGTAGACCGGGCTGTGGAGGGAATAGACCGGGCTGTGGAGGGAATAGACCGGGCTGTGGAGGGAATAGACCGGGAGAGAGAGGAGGGGAAGGGAAGAGAGGAGGAGGAGGGGGAGAGGGAGGAGGAGGGAAAGGGAGAGAGGACTAGCGAGAAGCTTTTCCCATAAATGAGTTAAAGCAGTGGAAGGTTATGTGGGAGTGTTGGCTGTGATGTTATCTTGTGGTTCCATCAGCATAGACTATATCGCATCCTATTTCCTTTATATCGCACTACTGGACCCTTGTTAAAAATAGTGCGCTTTGTAGGGAATAGGGTGCCATTTGGGATCATATAATAGCTCAGTAAAGTATGCATGGATGGTGGGTATTGTAGTGGGTTTATGTCTTTGAACTAGGGCCCCTTTGGGTCTTCATGTTGAGATGCTTCAGCTTGTTTCTAAACACAGAGGCAGGTCACGTAGGGTTACGACAGATTGTTTTTGGTTTTAGGTTCTTTGAGCGTTACATTGGGCTGTGTGGTGTGAGATTTGGACTGGGTAGAGGGGTTTAGATGGATTCTGCTCGTGATAACAATCTCATTTTGTGGTGAGAGAACTAACCGGACTCCCAAATTCCACCCTGTTCCGTATATAGTGCACTACATTGGACCCCCCAGGGGAATAGTGTTATTTGGGACTTGCATTAGGAGTTACTGTAGCATCTGACATGGTAACGTATTGCTGTGGACATTCTATATAGCACTTTGTTTTTTTGAGAGCTGGGAGGCGTCGTGGGGGAGACGTCGTGGGGGTGGCGTTGTACCGCACCACTGTTTTACATATTCATGTTCCCAGCTTTCACTTCATGATGAATAAATGCTTCCCTGTCTGTCTGTCATTCTGCTACTGCCGTTTGTCTGTCGTTCTGCTACTGCCGCCTGTCTGTCGTTCTGCTGCTGCCGCCTGTCTGTCGTTCTTCTGCTGCCGCCTGTCTGTCGTTCTGCTGCTGCCGCCTGTCTGCCGTTCTGCTGCTGCCGCCTGTCTGCCGTTCTGCTGCTGCCGTCTACATTTCAAATTGTCCAAGTAGAAATCACACCTTTCCAAATGGTACCCAATAATCATTCCCATAGTGCTCTGGTCTAAAGTAGTCCACTATATAGGGAACAGGGCTCTGGTCTAAAGTAGTGCACTATATAGGGAATAGGGTTCCATTTGGGACACACAAGGTGTAGCATTTCTCATGCTGCACAGCCTCCAGTACAGCAGACGAACTTGTCATGTTATCAGGAATCACCTACAGCCAATATATTGAACACAACTTCCTTATTAGGATAGGAAAGGATAGTGAATGTCTTAACAGCCTGAAGTGATCAGTGGTGTAGATATACTGAAGAGAATCCTGACTATTACAAAAACCTGAAGTGATTTACTGACATTTTCAACTTCTCCCTGACTGAGTCTAATACCTACATGTTTAATGCAGACCACCATAGTCCCTGTGCACAAGAACACTAAGGTAACCTGCCTAAATGACTACCGACCCGTAGCACTCACGTCCGTAGCCATGAAGTGTTTTCAAAGGTTGGTCATGGCTCACATCAACACCATCATCCCAGACACACTAGACCCAATCCAATTCCTATTCCGCCCCAACAGATCCACAGACGACGCAATCTAAATCGCATTCCACACTGCCCTTTCCCACCTGGACAAAAATAACACCTGTGTGAGAATGCTGTTCATTGACTACAGCTCAGCATTCAACACCATAGTAACCTCCAAGCTCATCACTAAGCTAAGGATCCTGGGACTAAACACCTCCCTCTGAAACTGGATCCTGGACTTCCTGCCGGGCCGCCCCCAGCTGGTGAGGGTAGGCTCGCAAGGGGTAGCAGATGACCTAAAGGCTCCTGAACAGCTTCTACCCCCAAGCCATAAGACTGCTGAACAATTAATCAAAATGGCCACCCAGACTATTTACATTGACCCCCCTTTGTTTTGTACACTGCTGCTACTCGCTGTTTATTATCTATGCATAGTTACTTTACCCCTACCTACATGTACAAATTACCTCGACTAACAAGTACCCCCCACACACTGACTCGGTACCGGTACCCCCTGTATATAGCCTCGTTATGTTATTGTGATTATTTTAGTTTATTTAGTAAATATTTCTTAACTCTTCTTGAATTGCACTGTTGATTAAGGGCTTGTAAGTAACCATTTCACGGTAAAGTCTACACCTGTTGTATTCAGCATTTCACGGTAAAGTCTACACCTGTTGTATTCAGCATTTCACGGTAAAGTCTACACCTGTTGTATTCAGCATTTCACGGTAAAGTCTACACCTGTTGTATTCAGCATTTCACAGTAAAGTCTACACCTGTTGTATTCAGCATTTCACAGTAAAGTCTACACCTGTTGTATTCAGCATTTCACGGTAAAGTCTACACCTGTTGTATTCAGCATTTCACAGTAAAGTCTACACCTGTTGTATTCAGCATTTCACAGTAAAGTCTACACCTGTTGTATTCAGCATTTCACAGTAAAGTCTACACCTGTTGTATTTGGACCATGTAACATAACATTTGATAGGAGTGTTGTAGACGTACAGGAGAGAATCCTGATTTTATTTCAATGACAGAGACGAGAGACACATGATCATCAAATCAAGAGATGCATGAACACAATCGAAGGGAAGACTAAATCCCGAATGGCACCATATTCCCCATGTAGTGCACTACTTTTGACCAGAGCCCAATGGGAATGTAGTGCACTACTTTTGACCAGAGCCCAATGGGAATGTAGTGCACTACTTTTGACCAGAGCCCCATGGGAATGTAGTGCACTACTTTTGACCAGAGCCCCATGGGAATGTAGTGCACTACTTTTTACCAGAGCCCCATGGGAATGTAGTGCACTACTTTGACCAGGGCCCCATGGGAATGTAGTGCACTACTTTTGACCAGGGCCCCATGGGAATGTAGTGCACTACTTTTGACCAGGGCCCCATGGGAATGTAGTGCACTACTTTTGACCAGAGCCCCATGGGAATGTAGTGCACTACTTTAGACCAGGGCCCCATGGGAATGTAGTGCACTACTTTAGACCAGGGCCCTATTCCCTATATAGTGGACTACTTTAGACCAGAGCCCTATTCCCTATATAGTGCACTACTTTCGACCTGAGCCCTGTGGCACCCTATTCCCTATATAGTGCACTAGTGTCCATAGAGCTAGGGCCGGTTTCCCAATAGCGATGGAACTTAGGTTTACGAGTGTTTTAACGATGCGTCTTTCCTACAACGGCCTGAAGATGTAACATGTTACCCAGAACAACATGCAGAGAGAACGGTCGTTGGAGCATGTGTCCATACTCCTGGATCAACTTCCTCCCTTCAAATCTTTCCTTAATTAACATCATTATTTCACAATACTGACCATGGATCAGCTCCCAGAGAGAGACATCTTATTCTAATGCTTTCCCAATAATAAACAAAGTCACCAATTTGACACATTACGCACGTTGGGCTACACATTAAATATATTGAGATAAATTACAGACAGTAGGCCTACGAGTAGCAAAAATAGAATGGAAGTGATTGAACATGAAATGTATTTCAATATGACTGAAATACTGTTTCTTTGCTTATATTTTAATGTAGTCATCTCGGTTTTCATTTGAAGCGTATTTTTATACGTCGCTTGTTTTGTATCAATTGCAGAAACGTTGACATCTTTGTGTTTGTAGTCCTCTGTACTGAAATGTTCAGTGGTCACAGAGACGGATAAGCCATGTGATTTATATGTTTAGCGGAGATCTGTGTATAAAAGTGATTGCTGGAGGGTAAATGAGCATCTAGCGATGCACTCTGCTGTTCTGGTCTGAGGCAGGCGTTGGATTATGAGCGTTTTCAAGTCCAATGTTAAGTTTTAGGAAATGACTTGGAGATTTAACGGTGTTCCCACCAAGGTTTTAACGATGAACTTAGACTGAAGATGCTTTTGGGAAACCAGTCCCAGAACCCTATGGGTAACTAACACTAGCCCTATGGGTAACTAACACTAGCCCTATGGGTAACTAGCCCTATGGGTAACTAGCCATAACCCTATGGGTAACTAACCATAACCCTATGGGTAACTAGCCCTAACCCTATGGTTAACTCGCACTAACCCTATGGGTAACTAGCCCTGTGGGTAACTAACACTAACCCTATGTGTAACTAGCCCTGTGGGTAACTAACCCTAGCCCTGTGGGTAACTAACCCTAGCCCTGTGGGTAACTAGCCCTAGCCCTGTGGCTAACTAGCCCTAGCCCTGTGGCTAACTAGCTCTAGCCCTGTGGGTAACTAGCCCTATGGGCCCTGGTCAGAAGTAGAGCTATATGGAATAGGCTGCCATATGGGAAGTTGTTTGTTTCCCCCACTGGGCAAACACATGAATTAAAGGATTACAGTGTTCTTTATGGGACAGTGAACCTACACAATTAACAGGCTATTAAATGAACCAGTCCCCACAGCGATTGGCCTAACGCTCAGATGGCTCGTTATATACACTGAAATGGAGAGTCGTTGCTCAACTGTTTCTCTTCATTCTCTTTCAGTATCTACATTCTCTCATAACTAACCCTTAGCCTCCCCCTTTCTCTCTGTCCCCCTCTCCGTTCCTCCACTCGCCCTCCCTCCGCTCGCCCCTCTCTCTCCCTCCCTCCGCTCCCCTTTGTCCGTCCCTCCCTCTTTCTCTCTGCTCCCCTCCCTCTGCTCCCCTCCCTCCGCTCCCCTTTGTCCGTCCCTCCCTCTTTCTCTCTGCTCCCCTCCCTCTGCTCCCCTCCCTCCGCTCCCCTTTGTCCGTCCCTCCCTCCCTCTTTCTCTCTGCTCCCCTCCCTCTGCTCCCCTCCCTTCCTCCCTCTTTCTGACACATTACTCTTCTCTTCCTGATCTTTCTCCTGACATCTCATTACTCATCTCTTCTCTTCCTGATCTTTCTCCTGACATCTCATTACTCATCTCTTCTCTTCCTGATCTTTCTCCTGACATCTCATTACTCATCTCTTCTCTTCCTGATCTTTCTCCTGACATCTCATTACTCATCTTTTCCTGATCTTTCTCCTGACATCTCATTACTCATCTCTTCTCTTCCTGATCTTTCTCCTGACATCTCATTACTCATCTCTTCTCTTCCTGATCTTTCTCCTGACATCTCATTACTCATCTCTTCTCTTCCTGATCTTTCTCCTGACATCTCATTACTCATCTCTTCTCTTCCTGATCTTTCTCCTGACATCTCATTACTCATCTTTTCCTGATCTTTCTCCTGACATCTCATTACTCATCTCTTCTCTTCCTGATCTTTCTCCTGACATCTCATTACTCATCTCTTCCTGATCTTTCTCCTGACATCTCATTACTCATCTCTTCTCTTCCTGATCTTTCTCCTGACATCTCATTACTCTTCTCTTCCTGACCTTTCTCCTGACATCCTCACGTCTTAAACAGGAAACCCGTCTCAGAGGGAAATGAGGAGGAGGAGAGGCGGGAGAGGAGAGGCGGAACGGAGCGACTATGATCTCTGAGGGCAAAGAGCACAGTAGACACGACATCTATAAAATATACTGTTTGACTTTGACAGCTGAGGCAAGGCAACAACACTGTTAGAATTCCTTCTCTCTCCCCTCTCTCTTTGTGTCTCTGTCTCTCGCTCTCTCTAGGTGACAGTAGAAAAAGGTGAAAGGTCTCATTCTTGATTGGTAGAGTACTGCATGTACCTTTTCTGGCGAATACAGTGAAGAGAACATCCAGAGATGTGATGACGTAGGCTGTGTCCCAGATGATACACTATCCTCTATGGACCCTGGTCAAAAGTAGTGCATTACATAACAGAGCCCTATGAGCCCTGGTCAAAAGTATTGCACTACCGTAATTTCCGGACTATTAAGCGCACCTGAATATAAGCCGCACCCACTGAATTTAATTTTTATTTAAATTTTGAACATAAATAAGCCGCACATGTCTATAAGCCGCAGGTGCCTACCGGTACATTGAAACAAATGAACTTTACACAGGCTTTAACGAAACATGGCTTGTAACAAAAATAAATAGGCTTTAACGAAACACGGCTTGTAACAAAAATAAATAGGCTTTAACGAAACACGGCTTGTAACAAAAAATAAAAAATTAGCAGTATGCTTTAGTTGTCTTTTTGCACTGAGTCAGTTCCTCACGCTGCTGTTTCCAACGTCTTATCATCGACTCATTAAGACCAAGCTCCCGTGCAGCAGCTCTATTAACTTTTCCAACAGCCAGATCAATCGCCTTCAACTTGAAAGCTGCATCATATGCATTTCTCCGTGTCTTTGCCATGATGAGGGTGACAAAATGACTACCGTAATCAGAATGATGGGAAGTTTGAGAGCGCTCGATTTAATCTAAACAGTAAACAAAAAAGTTGTTTGACCTTAACCCGTTCGGCAATTTCATTGGTCTAATGAAAGCTTCATGCCGCCAAAAAACTGAGCACGTCACAGAATGTTTATTTTTTTTTTTGAAAAAAAAATGTAAAGTGGGAAAAATCCATATATTAGTCGCGTCATTGTTTATGCCGCGAGGTTCAAAGCGTGGGAAAAAGTTGCGGCCTATAGTCCGGAATTTACAACCATAGTGATAGTAGATAATAGAACAGTACCGTGCTTTACCTCAGAACCCCCACTGCTATTTGCTCTCTTCCATGTTCTCCACCGTGTTGTTCTCTGTGTTCTCTCTTTTTCTAGAAGATTCCCATCATTTTGTGTTGGTTGGGGGTAGGGGTGTCTTGGCAGGAGACCTGTATTAACAGTAGGCCCCGCCCTGATACCTGTATTAACGATAGGCTTGGCCGCTGTTTTAACAATATGCTTGGCCCCTGTGTTAACAATAGGCTTGGCCCCTGTGTTAACAATAGGCTTGGCCCCTGTGTTAACAATAGGCTTGGCCCCTGTGTTAACGATAGGCTTGGCCCCTGTGTTAATAGGCTTGGCCATCTCCGCCATAGGCATTCCTGTCTCCTCTGTAGCTGAATATATACAGAAACACCTCCGCCATAGGCATTCCTCTCTCTGTAGCTGAATATATACAGAAACACCTCCCCCATAGACATTCCTGTCTCCTCTGTAGCTGAATATATATATACAGAAACACCTCCCCCATAGGCATTCCTGTCTCCTCTGTAGCTAAATATATACAGAAACACCTCCCCCATAGGCATTCCTGTCTCCTCTGTAGCTGAATATATACAGAAACACCTCCCCCATAGACATTCCTGTCTCTTCTATAGATGTTATATCCCTGTATTGTTACTGCTGTATCATCAAATTAATTATCTAAGTGAGTCTCAGAAATGGCTAATATATTAATGTTATCTGATGTTAGCAAGTTATTGATTTCATGAACCTTTCATGAGCCACATCCATGTATGTTAACCTCTTACATCTAGATGTTCCGCTAGTGGAACACCTGCTCCAATATCCAATGATGGGCGTGGCGCGAAATACAAATTCCTCTAAAATCTGAAAACTTCCATTTTTCAAACATATGACTATTTTACAGCATTTTAAAGACAAGACTCTCGTTAATCTAACCACACTGTCCGATTTCAAAAAGGCTTTACAGCGAAAGCAAAACATTAGATTATGTCAGCAGAGTAGCCAGCCAGAAATAATCAGACACCCATTTTTCAAGCTAGCATATAATGTCCTAAAAAACAAAACCACAGCTAAATGCAGCACTAACCTTTGATCTTCATCAGATGACATCCCTAGGACATTATGTTATACAATGCATGCATGTTTTGTTCAATCAAGTTCATATTTATATCAAAAACCAGCTTTTTTACATTAGCATGTGACGTTCAGAACTAGCATACCCCCCGCAAACCTCCGGTGAATTTACTAAATTACTCACAAAAAACATAACAATTATTTTAAGAATTATAGATACAGAACTCCTCTATGCACTCGATATGTCCGATTTTAAAATAGCTTTTCGGTGAAAGCACATTTTACAATATTCTCAGTAGATAGCCCGGCATCACAGGGCTAGCTATTTAGACACCCAGCAAGTTTAGCCTTCACCAAAATCAGATTTACTATTAGAAAAGTTTGATTACCTTTCCTGTTCTTCGTCAGAATGCACTCCCAGGACTTCTACTTCAATAACAAATGTTGTTTTGGTCCAAAATAATCCATAGTTATGTTCCAACAGCGACGTTTTGTTCGTGCGTTCTAGACACTATCCGAATGGTAAATAAGGGTCATGCGCATGGCGCATTTCGTGACAAAAGATTTCTAAATATTTCATTACCGTACTTCGAAGCATGTCAACCGCTGTTTAAAAGACACCCATTTTTCAAGCTAGCATATAATGTCACATAAACCCAAACCACAGCTAAATGCAGCACTAACCTTTGATGATCTTCATCAGATGACAATCTTAGGACATTATGTTATACAATACATGCATGTCTGTTCAATCAAGTTCATATTTATATCAAAAACCAGCTTTTTACATTAGCAGGTGACTAGCATGTGACTAGCATTCCCACCGAACACTTCCGGTGAATTTACTAAATTACTCACGATAAACGTTCACAAAAAACATAACAATTATTTTAAGAATTATAGATACAGAACTCCTCTATGCACTCGATATGTTCGATTTTAAAATAGCTTTTCGGTGAAAGCACATTTTGCAATATTCTAAGTAGATAGCCCGGCATCACAGGGCTAGCTATTTAGACACCCGGCAAGTTTAGCATTCACCAAAGTCAGATTTACTAAAAGAAAAATGTTATTACCTTTGCTGTCTTCGTCAGAATGCACTCCCAGGACTTCTACTTCAATAACAAATGTTGGTTTGGTCCCAAATAATCCATAGTTATGTTCAAACAGCGGCGTTTTGTTCGTGCGTTCAAGACACTATCCGAAGGGTAAATAAGGGTTACGAGCATGGCGCATTTCGTGACAAAAAAATGGTAAATATTCCATTACCGTACTTCGAAGCATGTCAACCGCTGTTTAAAATCAATTTTTATGCCACTTTTCTCGTAAAAAAGCGATAATATTCCGACCGGCAAAGCCTGTTTACATTCAACGAGAGAGAAAGTGTCACGTTACAGCAAAGATCCTCAGTCTTCAATAAAAAGAGCCAAGATGAACAGCAACTTGTCAGACAGGCCACTTCCTGGTCAGAATCTTCTCAGGTTTTTGCCTGCCATATGAGTTCTGTTATACTCACAGACACCATTCAAACAGTTTTAGAAACTTTAGGGTGTTTTCTATCCAAAGCCAATAATTATATGCATATTCTAGTTACTGGGCAGGAGTAGTAACCAGATTAAATCGGGTACGTTTTTTATCCGGCCGTGTAAATACTGCCCCCTATCCCCAACAGGTTAAACTAGTCTACATAGTTAGAAAGAAGTCCAATGCTTCTCAAAAATGTAGCTTTAACAAAACCACATTCTATTGTCACTTTCTTGTTTTGTTCTTGAGTATTCAAGGTCTTTATTAAGAGAGAGACACACATTTTGTTTTCAGTGATAACACTAGTATCTACACACTTAAGATATCTTGAGAAACACTTGATGCTTCATTCCAGACCTGTATGTGCTTGAACTTACGAAGTACATCCCAAATGGAACCCTATTCTGGTAAGTGCCCTGGTAAACAGTAATACTCTGTATCAGGAACAGGTTGCCATTGGGAGATGTCCGGTGTTCCACAGCATTACTGCACAGGGATCTCTCAAAAGCTCTGTGGGAGAACATGAATAGCCAGAGACAGGAAAATAAAAGGTTTGTCATCTGCTGTTTAGTTTTTCACATTCATCCCTGTCTACCAAAGTGTCAGTGATTCTGTTTTCATTCACATCAGTGAACTGGTTTAAGAGGCTGAGTGCTGTTTTCATTCACATCACTGAACTGGTTTAATTAAGAGGTTGAGATACTGATGGGGGGTGAATGCTGTTTTCATTCATATCACTGAACTGGATTAAGAGGCTGAGAGCTGTTTTCATTCACATCACTGAACTGGTTTAAGAGGCTGAGGTACTGATGTGGGTGTGAATGCTGTTTTCAGATGCACTGTAGGAATATCAAACTAAAAAGGACCAATCGGCTCACATCACTTTCTCTCTTCACCGTTTGGTTTATTTCTGTGTCTTCCACAGATTCTTTATTTAACATCCCCAGTATTCAGACTGTGTCATGGTTCTGACCTAGTCATCTCCCTCTATATTCATTACAAGTCAACACAAGGCTTGCTGAACAAACTGTCCTCTTCAAACAGAATGCTTTCTATCCAGCAGTCTGTGTGTGAGCTGTAAGTTATATGATCCCATAAGTTGGATTACTCCTGTGTCTCATTATAAATGACATGGGAGGAAATGTGTTCCTCAGTCAGGCTGATTCTGTAGTAAGACACCTATAGCAGCTCTAGTACTAGACCACGGTGTGTCTACTGTAGGGCTGTCGGTGTGTCTGCTGTAGGGCTGACGGTGTGTCTGCTGCAGGGCTGGCGGTGTGTCTGCTGCAGGGCTGGCGGTGTGTGTCTGCTGCAGGGCTGGCGGTGTGTCGGCTGCAGGGCTGGCGGTAGAAGTGAATGAAGACGCGGGTCAGTCGACAGTTCCAGTATGTCAGCTTTATGGTGGTCTGTTAACCCACATACAGGCTACTATAATACAGGCAACTATAATACAGGCCGACTATAATACAGGTAACTGTAATACAGGCCTACTATAATACAGGCTTACTGTAATACAGGCCTACTATAATACAGGCTTACTATAATACAGGCTTACTATAATACAGGCCTACTATAATACAGGCCTACTGTAATACAGGCCAACTGTAATACAGGCCACTATAATTCATCTAACTATAATACAGGCCAACTATAATACAGGGCAACTGCCAAAATAAAGGAAACACCAACATAAAGTGTCTTAATAGGGCGTTGGGCCACTAAGAGCCTGAACAGCTTCAAAGCACCTTGGCATAGATTCTATAAGTGTCTGGAACTCTACTGAAGAGATGAGACACCATTCTTCCACGAGAAATTTCATAATTTGGTGTTTTGTTGTTGGTGGTGGAAAATGCTGTCTCAGGCGCCGCTCCAGAAACTCCCATAAGTGTTCATTTAGGTTGAGATCTGGTTACTGAGACGGCCTTGGCATATGGGTTACATGGTTTTCATGCTCATCAAACCATTCAGTGACCACTCATACCCTGTGGATGGGGGCATTGTCATCCTATGGGGACATAGCCATGGTAACCAAAATAATGTCCTGCCCAGGATTTTTATACATGACACCAAGCATGATGTTAATTGATTAATTTACTCAGGAACCACACCTGTTTTAGAAGCACCTGCTTTCAATATACTTGGTATCTCTCATTTACTCAGCTGTTTCTATTGTTTGGTCAGTTACCTGTCTGTATCATGTTTAATGAAACTATTCTCCCACGGGGAACTACACTCAGCTGTTTCTGTTGTTTGGTCAGTTACCTGTATGTATCATGTTTAATGAAACTATTCTCCCACGGGGAACTACACTCAGCTGTTTCTGTTGTTTGGTCAGTTACCTGTATGTATCATGTTTAATGAAACTATTCTCCCACGGGGAACTACACTCAGCTGTTTCTGTTGTTTGGTCAGTTACCTGTCTGTATCATGTTTAATGAAACTATTCTCCCACGGGGAACTACACTCAGCTGTTTCTGTTGTTTGGTCAGTTACCTGTACTTCCGGATGCTGGAGTAAGTGGTCGTGCTTCACCTCGCTCCGCGGGTAATATTACATTTCATTACATTACATTGGAACGATTTGATTAGTGTATTGTTAGCTAGCTACATAGTTGTATCTGCTGTCTTTGTATCAAGGATAAAGGTGTAGCTCTGAGGAACTAACAAGGTTAGCTAGCCAGCTGTATTCGTTCGTTCGCGCCGTTTTCGAAACGGCGTCAACACCATAACACCACAGCCACTGCTAGCTAGCCAACTTTACCAATTAGCAGTACTGTAGAAACTATATACATTCCAACGGAACGATTTGACTAGTGTAATGTTAGCTAGCTACATAGTTGTCTTTGTATCAAGATAAAGGCGTAGTACAGAGTAACTATCGAGGTTAGCTAGCCAGCTACATTTTCTAACATAGTCTACAAAGCGCCCACTGCTAGCTAGCTAACCCTACCAGCTAGCTGTATCATTTTTAGTCAATAAGATTTTTGCAACGTAAGCTTAACTTTCTGAACATTCGAGATGTGTAGGCCACTTGTGTAGCTAGCAGGACTGACTTTGTGTTAGCCAGCCAACGTTTAATTACTTCTGCGTTATGAACTAGACACGGACACAAATTATCCATTGGTAGCTTGTTGTTACCAAGTATTGGTGCTAGCCGTGTGTTATAGGATGCTAGCATGTTAGTTAGCTAGTTAGCTATGGCGTCATAGGACACGGTGCACTAGGTGGGTTTTCATGGAAGAATACTGTACCAAGTTATCTAGCGGATAAACTAAGTTTGAGCCTATTCCTGGAAAATTGAACCACTGTAGTTTACATCAATTTTAATTTCTAGGGGTAGCTAGAAAAGTTATATTTTAGCGTTTTAGTGTTTCAGTGAATTGTTAGTGAGGGAGGCCCTGCTCTCTCGCTTCCCCAGTTGTTTAGTTAATTTTCATGCCAATCTCCTTTGCATTAGCGTAGCCTCTCCTGTAGCCTATCAACTATGTGTCGGTCTATCCCTGTTCTCTCCTCTCTGCACAGGCCATACAAACGCTTCACATCGCGTGGCCGCTGCCACTCTAACCTGGTGGACCCAGCGCGCACGACCCACGTGGAGTTGCAGGTCTCCGGCAGCCTCTGGAACTGCCGGTCTGCGGCCAACAAGGCAGAGTTCATCTCAGCCTATGCTACCCTCCAGTCCCTCGACCTCTTGGCGCCACAGGGAACATGGATTACCACAGAAAACACTGCTACTCCTACTGCTCTCTCCTCGTCCGACCACGTGTTCTCGCACACCCCGAGAGCAACTGGTCAGCGGGGTGGTGGCACTGGAATCCTCATCTCTCCCAAGTGGACATTCTCTCTTTCTCCCCTGACCCATCTGTCTATCTCCTCATTTGAATTCCATTTGAATTCCATGCTGTCACAATCACTAGCCCATTCAAGCTTAACATCCTTACCATTTATCGCCCTCCAGGCCCCCTTGGAGAGTTCATCAATGAGCTTGACGCCTTGATAAGTTCCTTTCCTGAGGAAGGCTCACCCCTCACAGTTCTGGGTTACTTTAACCTCCCTACGTCTACCTTTGACTCATTTCTCTCTGCCTCCTTCTTTCCACTCCTCTCCTCTTTTGAACTCACCCTCTCACCGTCCCCCCCTACTCACAAGGCAGGCAATACGCTTGACCTCATCTTCACTAGATGCTGTTCTTCTACTAATCTCACTGTAACTCCCCTCCAAGTCTCCGATCACTACCTTGTATCTTTTTCCCTCTCACTCTCCTCCAACACTACTCACTCTGCCCCTACTCAGATGGTATTGTGCCGTCGCAACCTTCGCTCTCTCTCTCCTGCTACTCTCTCCTCTTCCATCCTATCATCTCTTCCCTCTGCTCAATCCTTCTCCAACCAATCTCCTGATTCTGCCTCCTCAACCCTCCTCTCCTCCCTTTCTGCATCCTTTGACTCTCTATGTCCCCTATCCTCCCGACCGGCTCGGTCCTCCCCTCCTGCTCCGTGGCTTGACGACTCATTGCGAGCTCACAGAACAGGGCTCAGGGCAGCCGAGCGGAAATGGAGGAAAACTAGCCTCCCTGCGGACCTGGCATCTTTTCACTCCCTCCTCTCTACATTTTCCTCCTCTGTTTCTGCTGCTAAAGCCACTTTCTACCACTCTAACTTCCAAGCATCTGCCTCTAACCCTAGGAAGCTCTTTGCCACCTTCTCCTCCCTCCTGAATCCTCCTCCCCCTCCCCCCCCCCCTCCCTCTCTGCGGATGACTTCGTCAACCATTTTGAAAAGAAGGTCGACGACATCCGATCCTCGTTTGTTAAGTCAAACGACACCGCTGGTCCTGCTCACATTGCCCTACCTTATGATTTGACCTCTTTCTCCCCTCTCTCTCCAGATGAAATCTTGCGTCTTGTGACGGCCAGCCGCCAAACAACCTGCCCGCTTGACCCTATCCCCTCCTCTCTTCTCCAGACCATTTCCGGAGACCTTCACCCTTACCTCGCTCATCAACTCATCCTTGACCGCTGGCTACGTCCCTTCCGTCTTCAAGAGAGTGAGAGTTGCACCCCTTCTCAAAAAACCTACACTCGATCCCTCCGATGTCAACAACTACAGACCAGTATCCCTTCTTTCTTTTCTCTCCAAAACTTTTGAACGTGCCGTCCTTGGCCAGCTCTCCTGCTATCTCTCTCAGAATTACCTTCTCGATCCAAATCAGTCAGGTTTCAAGGCTGGTCATTCAACTGAGACTGCTCTTCTCTGTGTCACGGAGGCTCTCCGCACTGCTAAAGCTAACTCTCTCTCCTCTGCTCTCATCCTTCTAGACCTATCTGCTGCCTTTGATACTGTGAACCATCAGATCCTCCTCTCCACCCTCTCCGAGTTGGGTATCTCCGGCGCGGCTCACTCTTGGATTGCGTCCTACCTGACAGGTCGCTCCTACCAGGTGGCGTGGCGAGAATCCGTCTCCGCAGCACGTGCTCTCACCACTGGTGTCCCCAGGGCTCAGTTCTAGGCCCTCTCCTATTCTCGCTATACACCAAGTCACTTGGCTCTGTCATATCCTCACATGGTCTCTCCTATCATTGCTATGCAGACGACACACAATTAATCTTCTCCTTTCCCCCTTCTGATAACCAGGTGGCGATTCGCATCTCTGCATGTCTGGCAGACATATCAGTGTGGATGACGGATCACCACCTCAAGCTGAACCTCGACAAGACGGAGCTGCTCTTCCTCCCGGGGAAGGACTGCCCTTTCCATGATCTCGCCATCACGGTGGACAACTCCATTGTGTCCTCCTCCCAGAGTGCTAAGAGCCTCGGCGTGACCCTGGAAAACACCCTGTCGTTTTCCGCTAACATCAAGGCGGTGACCCGATCCTGTAGGTTCATGCTATACAAAATTCGCAGAGTACGACCCTGCCTTACACAGGAAGCGGCGCAGGTCCTAATCCAGGCACTTGTCATCTCCCGTCTGGATTACTGCAACTCCCTGTTGGCGGGGCTCCCTGCCTGTGCCATTAAACCCCTACAACTCATCCAGAACGCCGCAGCCCGTCTGGTGTTCAACCTTCCCAAGTTCTCTCACGTCACCCCGCTCCTCCGCACACTCCACTGGCTTCCAGTTGAAGCTCGCATCTGCTACAAGACCATGGTGCTTGCCTACGGAGCTGTGGGGGGAACGGCACCTCTGTACCTTCAGGCTCTGATCAGGCCCTACACCCAAACAAGGGCACTGCGTTCATCCACCTCTGGCCTGCTGGCCCCCCTACCTCTGCGGAAGCACAGTTCCCGCTCAGCCCAGTCAAAACTGTTCGCTGCTCTGGCACCCCAATGGTGGAACAAGCTCCCTCACGACGCCAGGACAGCGGAGTCAATCACCACCTTCCGTAGACACCTGAAACCCCACCTCTTTAAGGAATACCTGGGATAGGATAAAGTAATCCTTCTAACCCCCCCCCCTACCCTCCCCCCCAAAAAAGATATAGATGTACTATTGTAAAGTGGTTGTTCCACTGGATATCATAAGGTGAATGCACCAATTTGTAAGTCGCTCTGGATAAGAGCGTCTGCTAAATGACGTAAATGTAATGTTTAATGAAACTATTCTCCCACGGGGAACTACACTCAGCTGTTTCTATTGTTTGGTCAGTTACCTGTATGTATCATGTTTAATGAAACTATTCTCCCATTAGTGCTGTGGTATTGACCTTTCAATCTTCCTCTCCGTTTATCTCTTTAAGCTAACCTCCCTTCTCGTTGCTCAGCCTGTAGGAGCGATCTGTGATATGTCTCGTGGTAACCTATTCCTTACAAAGGGCCCTGGTATAGAGTAGAGGTTGACCGATTAATTGGAATGGCCAATTAATTAGGGACGATTTCTAGTTTTCATAACAATCGGTAATCGGTATTTTTGGACACCGATTTGCCCATTTTTATTTTATTTTTAAATATTTTTTTAATACTCCTTTATTTAACTAGGCAAGTCAGTTAAGAACACATTCTTATTTTCAATGGCGGCCTAGGAACGGTGGGTTAACTGCCTTGTTCAGGGGCAGAACGACAGATTTTTACCTTGTCAGCTCAGGGATTCGTTTTTGCAACCTTCTGGTTACTAGTCCAACGCTCTAACCACTGCCTTACATTGCACTCCACGAGTAGCCTGCATGGCAGGCTGACTACCTGTTATGCGAGGGCAGCAAGAAGCCAAGGTAAGTTGCTAGCTAGCATTAAACTTATCTTATAAAAAAACAATCAATCTTAACATAATCACTAGTTAACTACACATGGTTGATGATATTACTAGTTTATCTAGCGTGTCCTGCGTTGCATGTCAATTTCTCATTGAATCACAGCCTACTTTGACAAACGGATGATGATTTTAACAAGCGCATTTGCAAAAAAAGCACTGTCGTTGCACCAATGTACCTAACCATAAACATCAATGCCTTTCTTTAAAATCAGTACACAAGTATATATTTTTAAACCTGCATATTTAGTTAATATTGCCTGCTAATATGAATTTCTTATAACTAGGGAAATTGTGTCACTTCTCTTGTGTTCCGTGCAAGCAGTCAGGGTATATGCAGCAGTTTGGGCCGCCTGGCTCATTGCGAACTGTGTGAAGTCCATTTATTCCTAACAAAGGCCGTAATTAATTATGACATAACATTGAAGGTTGTACAATGTAACAGCAATATTTAGACTTAGGGATGCCATCCATTAGATAAAATACGGAACAGTTCCGTATTTCACTGAAAGAATAAACGTTTTGTTTTCGAAATGATAGTTTCCGGATTCTACCATTTTAAAGACCAAAGGCTCGTATTTCTGTGTTTATTATGTTATAATTAAGTCAATGATTTGATAGAGCAGTCTGACTGAGCGATGGTAGGCACCAGCAGGGTTGTAAGCATTCATTCAAACAGCACTTTCGTGCGTTTGCCAGCAGCTCTTTGCAATGATTCAAGCATTGCGCTGTTTATGACTTCAAGCCTATCAACTCCCGAGATTAGGCTGGTGTAACCGATGTGAAATGGCTAGCTAGTTAGCGGGGTTCGCGCTAATAGCGTTTCAAACGTCACTCGCTCTGAGACTTGGAGTAGTTGTTCCCCTTGCTCTGCATGGGTAACGCTGCTTCGAGGGTGCCTGTTATCGATGTGTTCCTGGTTCGAGCCCAGGTAGGAGCGAGGAGAGGGACGGAAGCTATACTGTTACACTGGCAATACTAGTGCCTATAAGAACATCCAATAGTCAAAGGTATATGAAATACAAATCGTATAGAGTGAAAAAGTCCTAATAATTCCTATAACTACAACCTAAAACGTCTTACCTGGGAATATTGAAGACTCATGTTAAAAGGAACCACCAGCTTTCATATGTTCTCATGTTCTGAGCAAGGAACTTAAATATTAGCTTTTTTACATGGCACATATTACACTTTTACTTTCTTCGCCAACACTTTGTTTTTGCATTATTTAAACCAAATTGAACATGTTTCATTATTTATTTGAGGCTAAATTAATTTTATTGATGTATTATATTAAGTTAAAATAAGTGTTCATTCAGTATTGTTGTAATTGTCATTATTACAAATAAATTAAAGAAATCGGCCGATTAATCGGTATCGGGTTTTTGGTCCTCCAATAACCGGTATCGGCGTTGAAAATCATAATCGGTCAACCTCTAGAGTAGTCCACAAAATAGGTAACAGGGCCCTGGGCCCTGGTCTAGAGTAGTGTGCTATGTAGGGAACAGGCCCTGGTCTAGACCAGGGCCCTATTCCCTACAGAGTGCATTACTCTGCATCCTGTCTGTTAACTACTGAGAGACTGTTGGTGGCTGGCCATCCTGTCTGTTAACTACTGAGAGACTGTCGGTGGCTGGCCATCCTGTCTGGTCACTACTGAGAGACTGTCGGTGGCTGGCCATCCTGTCTGGTCACTACTGAGAGACTGTCGGTGGCTGGCCATCCTGTCTGGTCACTACTGAGAGACTGTCGGTGGCTGGCCATCCTGTCTGGTCACTACTGAGACACTGTCGGTGGCTGGCCATCCTGTCTGTTAACTGCTGAGACACTGTCGGTGGCTGGCCATCCTGTCTGGTCACTACTGAGAGACTGTCGGTGGCTGGCCATCCTGTCTGTTAACTACTGAGAGACTGTCGGTGGCTGGCCATCCTGTCTGTTAACTACTGAGAGACTGTCGGTGGCTGGCCATCCTGTCTGTTAACTACTGAGAGACTGTCGGTGGCTGGCCATCCTATCTGGTCACTATTGAGAGACTGACGGTGGCTGGCCATCCTGTCTGGTCACTACTGAGAGACTGTCGGTGGCTGGCCATCCTGTCAGGTCACTACTGAGAGACTGTCGGTGGCTGGCCATCCTGTGAGGTCACTACTGAGAGACTGTCGGTGGCTGGCCATCCTGTCAGGTCACTACTGAGAGACTGTCGGTGGCTGGCCATCCTGTCTGGTCACTACTGAGAGACTGTCGGTGGCTGGCCATCCTGTCTGTTAACTACTGAGAGACTGTCGGTGGCTGGCCATCCTGTCTGGTCAACTACTGAGAGACTGTCGGTGGCTGGCCATCCTGTCTGTTAACTACTGAGAGACTGTCGGTGGCTGGCCATCCTGTCTGGTCAACTACTGAGAGACTGTCGGTGGCTGGCCATCCTGTCTGTTAACTACTGAGAGACTGTCGGTGGCTGGCCATCCTGTCTGTTAACTACTGAGAGACTGTCGGTGGCTGGCCATCCTGTCTGGTCAACTACTGAGAGACTGTCGGTGGCTGGCCATCCTGTCTGTTAACTACTGAGAGACTGTCGGTGGCTGTCTGGTCACTACTGAGAGACTGTCGGTGGCTGGCCATCCTGTCTGGTCACTACTGAAAGACTGTCGGTGGCTGGCCATCCTGTCAGGTCACTACTGAGAGACTGTCGGTGGCTGGCCATCCTATCTGGTCACTATTGAGAGACTGACGGTGGCTGGCCATCCTGTCTGGTCACTACTGAGAGACTGTCGGTGGCTGGCCATCCTGTCAGATCACTACTGAGAGACTGTCGGTGGCTGGCCATCCTGTGAGGTCACTACTGAGAGACTGTCGGTGGCTGGCCATCCTGTCAGGTCACTACTGAGAGACTGTCGGTGGCTGGCCATCCTGTCTGTTAACTACTGAGAGACTGTCGGTGGCTGGCCATCCTGTCTGTTAACTACTGAGAGACTGTCGGTGGCTGGCCATCCTGTCTGTTAACTACTGAGAGACTGTCGGCGGCTGGCCATCCTGTCTGGTCAACTACTGAGAGACTGTCGGTGGCTGGCCATCCTGTCTGTTCAACTACTGAGAGACTGTCGGTGGCTGGCCATCCTGTCTGTTAACTACTGAGAGACTGTCGGTGGCTGGCCATCCTGTCTGTTAACTACTGAGAGACTGTCGGTGGCTGTCTGGTCACTACTGAGAGACTGTCGGTGGCTGGCCATCCTGTCTGGTCATTACTGAAATACTGTCGGTGGCTGGCCATCTTGTCTGCGCTATGTGTGCAAAGCTCATCAAGGCATAGGGTGGCTACTTTGAAGAATCTACAATATATTTTGATATGTTTAACGTTTTTTTGGTTACTACATGATTCCATGTGTTATTTCATAGTTTTGAAGTCTTCACTATTATTTTACAATGTAGAAAATAGTAAAAAAAAAAAAAAACCTGGAATGAGTAGGTTTGTCCAAACTTTTGACTGGTACTGTATATGGACAAAATCGTCATTTTGCTTTTTGATGCCAAGTTTACAAACATTGGTTGTGGTAAGTATAATATAAAATTTGGTATCATTATGGTAAGGCGGGAATTAAGTATAGCCAGTTATTGCTTAGCAGATCATTAAAATAAAATGTTTTATCTGGCTAAAAGAGAGAATATAATATCTATTGTTTTACAGGAAACTCACTCTGTAGATGAGGTTGGGAGAAATATATTTTGTTGCGGACTAAGAAACTCAAAAGGGTTGACTGTATTAACAAAAAAATTTATATGATTGTGCAAACTGATTGTCAAGGAAGATGGATCCTTTTAAAAATGTTATTGGACCAAAAACAGATCTTGATAAATAATCTATATGGGCCAAATGATCCACACTTATTAGAATATATATATATATATATATATATATGTGTGTGTGTGTGTGTGTGTGTGTGTGTGTATATATATATATATATATATATATATATATATATATATATATATATATATATATATATATATATATATATACACACACACACACACACACACACACACACACACACACACACACACACACACATATATATATATATATATATATATATATATATATATATATATATATATATATATACACACACACATATATATATATATATATATATATATATATGTGTGTGTGTGTGTGTGTGTGTGTGTGTGTATATATATATATATATATATATATATATATATATATATATATATATATATATATATAAAATATATATATATGTGTGTGTATATGTATACACTGCTCAAAAAAATAAAGGGAACAATTAAACAACACATCCTAGATCTGAATGAAAGAAATAATCTTATTAAATACTTTTTTCTTTACATAGTTGAATGTGCTGACAACAAAATCACACAAAAATAATCAATGGAAATCCAATTTATCAACCCATGGAGGTCTGGATTTGGAGTCACACTCAAATTTAAAGTGGAAAACCACACTACAGGCTGATCCATCTTTGATGTAATGTCCTTAAAACAAGTCAAAATGAGGCTCAGTAGTGTGTGTGGCCTCCACGTGCCTGTATGACCTCCCTACAACGCCTGGGCATGCTCCTGATGAGGTGGCGGATAGTCTCCTGAGGGATCTCCTCCCAGACCTGGACTAAAGCATCCGCCAACTCCTGGACAGTCTGTGGTGCAACGTGGCGTTGGTGGATGGAGCGAGACATGATGTCCCAGATGTGCTCAATTGGATTCAGGTCTGGAGAATGGGCGGGCCAGTCCATAGCATCAATGCCTTCCTCTTGCAGGAACTGCTGACACACTTCAGCCACATGAGGTCTAGCCTTGTCTTGCATTAGGAGGAACCCAGGGCCAACCGCACCAGCATATGGTCTCACAAGGGGTCTGAGGATCTCATCTCGGTACCTAATGACAGTCAGGCTACCGCTGGTGAGCACATGGAGGGCTGTGCGGCCCCCCAAAGAAATGCCACCCCACACCATGACTGACCCACCGCCAAACCGGTCATGCTGGAGGATGTTGCAGGCAGCAGAACGTTCTCCACGGCGTCTCCAGACTCTGTCACGTCTGTCACGTGCTCAGTGTGAACCTACTTTCATCTGTGAAGAGCACAGGGCGCCAGTGGCGAATTTGCCAATCTTGGTGTTCTCTGGCAAATGCCACACGTCCTGCACGGTGTTGGGCTGTAAGCACAACCCCCACCTGTGGACGTCGGACCCTCATACCACCCTCGTGGAGTCTGTTTCTGACCGTTTGAGCAGACACATGCACATTTGTGGCCTGCTGGAGGTCATTTTGCAGGGCTCTGACAGTGCTCCTCCTGCTCCTCCTTGCACAAAGGCGGAGGTAGCAGTCCTGCTGCTGGGTTGTTGCCCTCCTACGGCCTCCTCCACGTCTCCTGATGTACTGGCCTTTCTCCTGGTAGCGCCTCCATGCTCTGGACACTACGCTGACAGACACAGCAAACCTTCTTGCCACAGCTCGCATTGATGTGCCATCCTGGATGAGCTGCACTACCTGAGCCACTTGTGTGGGTTGTAGACACCGTCTCATGCTACCACTAGAGTGAAAGCACCGCCAGCATTCAAAAGTGACCAAAACATCAACCAGGAAGCATAGGAACTGAGAAGTGGTCTGTGGTCCCCACCTGCAGAACCACTCCTTTATTGGGGGTGTCTTGCTTATTGCCTATGATTTCCACCTGTTGTCTATTCCATTTGCACAACAGCATGTGAAATGTATTGTCAATCAGTGTTGCTTCCTAAGTGGACAGTTTGATTTCACAGAGCAGTATATATGTATATGTATATGTATATGTATGTATGTGTGTGTGTGTATATATATATGTATGTGTGTATGTGTGTGTGTATATATATGTATGTATGTATATATATATATATATGTATATATACACATATATATGTGTATATATACGTATGTGTATATACGTATATATGTGTGTATATATATATACATACATACATACATACATATATATATATATATATATATATATATATATATATATATATATATATATATATATATATATATATAAAAAAGGCATTTGATAAAGTAAGTCTAAAATGTATATATAAATGCCTGGACTACTTTAACCTCTACGGGCTAGTGGGCAGCATTGAGAATTTTGGAAAAAATATGTGCCCATTTTTAACTGCCTCCTACACAAACTCAGAAGCTAGAATATGCATATTATTGTTCAGGTTTGGATAGAAAACACCCTAAAGTTTCTAAAACTGTTTGAATGGTGTCTGTGAGTATAACAGAACTCATTTGGCAGGCAAAACCCTGAGACAGATTCTGACAGGAAGTGGATACCTGATGTGTTGAATTGACTTTAAGCCTATGCCATTGAAAAACAAAGGGGCTGATGAATATTTTGGCACTTCCTATTGCTTCCACAAGATGTCACCAGCCTTTACAAAGTGTTTTGAGTCTTCTACTCTGAGATCTGACCGAACAAGAGCCTTGGAACGGTGATGGCCGATTAGACACCTGGCGTGCGAGTTCATGTTGGGTACTCTCGTTCCAATACGTTTTAAAAGAGAACCCAATCGTCCGCCTTGAATTTTATTCATGTTCTGGTTAAAAAAGGCACTAATGATTTATGCGATACAACGTTTGACATGTTTGAACGAACGTAAATATATTTTTTCCGTTCGTGAAGTGAAGTGAAGTCCGGCTGGCTTAGATCATGTGCTAACAACACGGAGCTTTTTGGACATAAATGATGAGCTTTTTTGAACAAAACTACATTCGTTATGGACCTGGGATTTCTGGAAGTGACATCTGATGAAGAGAATCAAAAGGTAATGGATTATTTACATAGTATTTTCGATTTTAGATCTCTCCAACATGGCGGTTAGTCTGTATCGCAAAGCGTATTTTTCTGGGCGCAGTGCTCAGATTATTGCAAAGTGTGATTTCCCAGTAAGGTTATTTTTAAATCTGGCAAGTCGATTGCGTTCAAGAGATGTAAATCTATAATTCTTTGAATGACAATATAATATTTTACCAATGTTTTCTAATATTAATTAATTATTTTGTTGTGATGACTTGACTGCCGGTTATTTGAGGGAAACGATTTCCTGAACATCAACGCCATAGTAAAACACTGTTTTTGGATATAAATATGAACTTGATAGAACTAAAAATGCATGCATTGTCTAACATAATGTCCTAGGAGTGTCATCTGATGGAGATTGTAAAAGGTTAGTGCATAATTTTAGCTGATTTTATGGTTTTGGTGATGCCTGTCTTTGAATTGACAATACATTACACACAGCTATTGTCAATGTACTCTCCTAACATAACCTAACTTTATGCTTTCGCCGTAAAACCTTTTTGAAATCGGACAACGTGGTTAGATTAAGGAGATGTTTATCTTTCAAAGGGTGTAAGATAGTTGTATGTTTGAGAAATTTGAATTTTGACATTTATTTGGTTTCAAATTTGCCGCTCTTGAAATGCACCTGCTGTTGATAGGGTGCGCCACGGGTGGCACGCTAGCGTCCCAAATAGCCCCAAGAAGTTAATATCGGTGAATCTCTTATACAATGGGTTAATGTGATGTACAGCAACCCCAGGTGTAAAATAGTCTCAGAAAGTATTGAGCTTTTAAGAGGAGTAAAACAAGGTTGTCCGTTGTCGCCATATCTATTTATTATGGTCATTGAAATGCTAGATATTAAAATTAGATCCAACAAGAACATTAAGGGGTTAGAAATCCAGGGTTAAAAACAAGTGTCAATGTATGCCGATTTGTTTTTTTCTTAACTTCTTGAGGCTACCTGGGACGTTAGCGTGCCCCCCGTGGCGCACCCTATCAACAGCAGGTGCATTTCAAGAGCGGCAAATTTGAAACCAAATAAATGTACAAATTCAAATTTCTCAAACATACAACTAACTTACAGCCTTTGAAAGATAAACATCTTCTTAATCTAACCACGTTTACCGATTTCAAAAAGGTTTTACGGGGAAAGCATAAAGTTAGGTTATGTTAGGAGAGTACATTGACAATAGCGGTGTGCAATGCATTGTCAATTCAAAGACAGGCTTCACCAAAACCATACAATCAGCTAAAATTATGCACTAACCTTTTACAATCTCCATCAGATGACACTCCTAGGACATTATGTTAGACAATGCAGGCATTTTTAGTTCTATCAAGTTCATATTTATATCTAAAAACAGTGTTTTACTATGGCGTTGATGTTCAGGAAATCGTTTCCCTCCAATACCGGCAGTCAAGTCATGACAACAAAATAATTAATTAATATTAGAAAACATTGCTAAAATATTATATTGTCATTAAAAGAATTATAGATTTACATCTCTTGAACGCAATGGACTTGCCAGATTTAAAATTAACCTTACTGGGAAATCACACTTTGCAATAATCTGAGCACTGCGCCAGAAAAATACGCATCGCGATACAGACTAACCGCCATGTTGGAGGAATCTAAAATCGAAAATACTATATAAATAATCCATTACCTTTGATTCTCTTCATCAGATGTCACTTCCAAAGAGTCCCAGGTCCATAACGAATGTAGTTTTGTTCAAAAAAGCTCATCATTTATGTCGAAAAACCTCCGTGTTGTAGCGCATGATCTAAGCCAGCCGGACTTCACTTCAAGAACGGAAAAAAAATATTTCCGTTCGTTCAAACATGTCAAACGTTGTATCGCATAAATCATTAGGGCCTTTTTTAACCAGAACATGAATAAAATTCAAGGCGGACCATTGGGTTTTCTTTTAAAACGTTTCGGAATGAGAGTACCCACCATCAAATCGCGCGCCAGGTGTCTAATGGACCATCACGTTCCATGGCTCTTATTCGGTCAGATCTCACTGTAGAACACTCAAAACACTTTGTAAAGGCTGGGGACATCTTGTGGAAGCAATAGGAAGTGCCAGAATATTCCTCACCCCCTTTGTTTTTCAATGGCATAGGCTCAAAGTCAATTCAACACATCAGGTATCCACTTCCTGTCAGAATCTGTCTCAGGGTTTTGCCTGCCAAATGAGTTGTGTTATACTCACAGACACCATTCAAACAGTTTTTGAAACTTTAGGGTGTTTTCTATCCATATATAATAAGTATATGCATATTGTAGTTACTGGGTAGGTGTAGGAGGCAGTTAAAAATGGGCACATATTTTTTCAAAAAATTCTCAATACTGCCCCCTATACCCTAACAGGTTAAGTCCACAATCTGGATCCCTGCACAGTCTCATTAAAGATCATGTTTCTAGCCTCTGGACTAAAACCTAATTATGACAAGTATATCATATTACGTGTTGGATCGTTAAAATACGGTGTTTACACTGCCTTGCAGTTTACCAATAAAATGGGCGGATGGTGAAGTAGACATACTTGGTATTCATAACTCAAAAAATGTTAATGAGTTTGGTTGTGTTAATGTCAATAGAATGTTTTCAAAAATAGATACAATTCTGCAAACATGGAGAGGTAAATACTTGCTTATTTATGGGAAAATCACATTGATTCACTCGTTGGTCCTATCAGTTTACTTACGTACTAATTGCACAGCCTACTCCAGACAATCTTTTTTTAATCATATGAGCAAAAAAAATATTTCACTTATTTGAAATGCTATGCCAGACCAAATTAAACGTGCCTATTTATGAGTTTGAGGGCCTAAAATCATTAAAAATTGATTAAATATTAAACCTCACTAAAGGATTCACTCATAAGTTATACTTAAACCCAAAATTGTTCTCCAGTAGATTATTAAGAAAGGCTCATCATTTATTGAAAAATGACTTTTTGCGTTTAAACAGATTACAACTTCTAATTTCTGACTAATTGAAAATGAAACTTTGTTTAAAGTATCATCCTTTCTTAAACAAGCCATACAAAGCTGGTTACAATTTCAATGTTATCCTACAGAAGAGATGGAACAAATATTATGGTTAAACTGAAATATACTGATTGATAAAAAAAAAACGTTCTTTATGGATTTAAAAAAAAGGTATATTTATTAATGATATTATGAGTAGAAACGGAGGAGTTGTGTCATATGCAGCTATCGAAAATACATGGGAAATTCTGCTCAATACAAAAATGGCAAGTGGAAAAGGGCGAAGGTAGGGAACTTGTTTGCCTGCCATATATTAAAAATACATATTGGCTGAAAGGAACTGGCATAAATAGAAAAGTATACCAGTTTCATCTGAGGACAAAAATGTTGACAGCTGCGTCATTCAGGTTGTAAAATAGTTGAGAAGAGATTTCTGATGTTTAAAAAAAATAAAATAATGTAAACTTTATTTAACTAGGCAAGTCAGTTAAGAACAAATTCTTATTTACAATGTCGGCCTTTACAATGTACCGATTCCTGACACTTGATTCAATTAATATACAACATTCTTGCCACCAAAATATGCTATATATATACTGAACAAAAATATAAATGCAACGTGTAAAGTGTTGGTCCTATGTTTCATGAGTTGAAATAAAAGATGAACAAAAAGCATATTTCTCAAATGTTGTGTACAAATTTCTTTACATCCTTGTTTGTGAGCATTTCTCCTTTGCCAATATAATCCATCCACCTGACATGTGTGGCATATCAAGAATCTGATTAAACAAATGATCATTACACAGGTGCACCTTGTGCTGTGGACAAAAGGCCACTCCAAAATGTGCGGTTTTGTCACACAACACAATGCCACAGATATCTCAAGTTTTGAGGGAGCGTGCAATTGTCATGCTGACTGCAGGAATGTCCGCCAGAGCTGTTGCCAAAGAATTGAATGTTAATTTCTCTACCATAAGCCACCTACGTCGTTTTAGAGAATTTAGCAGTACGTCCAACCGGCCTCACAACCGCAGACAACGCCAGCCCAGGACCTCCACATCCGACTTTTTCACCTGTGAGATCGTTTGAGGTGGAGGAGTATTTCTGTCTATAATAAACACTTTTTTTCAGAAAAGTGTCATTTTGATTGGCTGGGCCTGGCTCCCCAGTGTGTGGGCCTGGCTCCCAAGTGGGTGGGTGGATGACCCATGGCTGTGCCCCTGCCCAGTCATGTGAAACCAATAGATTAGGGCCTAAATCATTTATTTCAATTGACTGATTTCCTTATATGAACCGTAACTCAGTAAAATCTTAACTTTTGCCTGTTGTGTTAATATTTTTGTTTAGTGTATATATGGGGCATACAACAATCTCAGTTCTGTTGCTGTGAAGAGACAGAATCACTAGATGATTTGTTCTGGTATTGCCCCGATGTAGCTTGTTTCTGGTCACAGGCTCAGGAATGACTATTTGCTTTCCAAATCGCCCAACACCGCAAGGTTCATTTTAAGTGAATGTTGTGATTTGTTTTACCAATCAATAATATAATACACATAGGAAAGGTTTTCATCTTTAGCTTACAATCCTGTGGATGCTATACGATTTAGAAAGGTTCAAAATTATGTAAAACATCACAGCACAATTGAAAAATGTATGGCAACCAAACGAGGTGGTAAATGGGGATAGGTAGGATGGGCTGAGAGTGGCTGAGAGGTGAGATTAAAGAGCTCATGTTCAGTAATGTATTATGCGATTGCTTTATATGAAAGTGCCATGTATGTAAAATGTGTGTCAAATGTAGCAGAAAAGCTATAAAAACTGAAATACAGTTGAAGTTGGAGGTTCACATACACCGTTGCCAAATACATTTAAACTCAGTTTTTCACAATTCCTGATATTTCATCCTCATAAAAATTCCCTGTCTTAGGTCAGTTAGGATCGCCACTTTATTTTAAAAATGTGAAATATCAGAATAATAGTAGAGAGAATGATTTATTTCAGCTTTTATTTATTTCATCACATTCCCATTGGGTCAGAAGTTTACATACACTCAATTAGTATTTGGTAGCATTGCCTTTGAATTATTTAACTTGGGTCAAATGTTTCGGGTAGCCTTCCACAATCTTCCCACAATAAGTTGGGTGAATTTTGGCCCATTCCTCCTGACAGTGCTAGTGTAACTGAGTCAGGTTTGTAGGCCTCCTTGCTCGCACACACTTTTTCAGTTCAGTCCACACATTTTCTATGGGATTGAGGTCAGGGCTTTGTCATGGCCACTCCAATACCTTGACTTTGTTGTCCTTAAGCCATTTATCCACAACTTTGGAAGTATGCTTGGGGTCATTGACCATTTGGAAGGCCCATTTGCGACCAAGCTTTAACTTACTGACTGATGTCTTGAGATGTTGCTTCAATATATCCACATAATTTTCCTACCTTATGATGCCATCTATTTTGTGACGTGCTTACAAGCCTCCCCCTTTTTCCTCCAAACATAACGATGGTCATTATGGCCAAACAGTTCTATTTTTTGTTTCATCAGACCAGAGGACAATTCTCCAAATTGTACCATCTTTGTCCCCATGTGCAGTTGCAAACCGTAGTCTGTCTTTTTTATGGCGGTTTTGGAGCAGTGGCTCCTTCCTTGCTGAGCGGCCTTTCTGTTTATATCAATATAGAACTCGTTTTACTGTGGATATAGATACTTTTGTACCTGTTTCCTTCAGCATCTTCACAAGGTCCTTTGCTTTTGTTCTGGGGTTGATTTGCACTTTTCTCACCAAAGTACATTCATCTCTAGGAGACAGAACGCGTCTCCTTCCTGAGCGGTATGACAGCTGCGTGGTCCCATGGTGTTTATACTTGCGCACTATTGTTTGTACAGATGAACGTGCTACCTTCAGGCGTTTGGAAATTGCTCCCAAAGATGAACCAGACAAGTGGAGGTCTACAATTTTTTTCTGAGGTCTTGGCTAATTTCTTTCGATTTTTCCCATCATGTCAAGCAAAGAAGCACTGAGTTTGAAGGTAGGCCTTAAAATACCTCCACAGGTACACTTCCAATTGACTCAAATTATGTCAATTAGCCTATCAAGCTTCTAAAGCCATAACATCATTTTCTGGAATTTTCCAAGCTGTTTAAAGGCACAGTCAATTTAATGTATGTAAACTTCTGACCCACTGGAATTGTGATACAGTGAAATAATCTGTCTGTAAACAATTGCTGGAAAAATTAGTAGAAGTAGATGTCCTAACTGACTTGCCAAAACTATAGTTTGTCAACAAGACATTTGTGGAGTGGTTGAAAAACGAGCTTTAATGACTCCAGCCTAAGTGTACGTAAACTTCCGATTTCAAATGTATGTCCGAAAAGGGTGGATGGGTTAGTAAAATTGGGGTCATTATGGACCTGATATAGGGGACAGGGGGTCATTATGGACCCGATATAGGGGACAGGGGGTCATTATGGACCCGATATAGGGGACAGGGGGTCATATTATGGATCCGATATAGGGGACAGGGGGTCATTATGGATCCGATATAGGGGACGGGGGGTCATTATGGACCCGATATAGGGGACGGGGGTCATATTATGGATCCGATATAGGGGGCAGGGGGTCATTATGGACCCGATATAGGGGACAGGGGGTCATATTATGGATCCGATATAGGGGGCAGGGGGTCATTATGGACCCGATATAGGGGACGGGGGGTCATTATGGACCCGATATAGGGGACGGGGGGTCATTATGGACCCGATATAGGGGACAGGGGTGTCATTATGGACCCGATATAGGGGACAGGGGTGTCATTATGGACCCGATATAGGGGACAGGGGTGTCATTATGGACCCGATATAGGGGACAGGGGTGTCATTATGGACCCGATATAGGGGACAGGGTGCCATAGACCCATGATCAGTGTCAGCCACCATTTTTTAATGCATATCAACTCTATTCTTTATCCACTTTGTTAGGACACATTTCAGAAATACTCCAACAGTGTTTAACATAAAATACATCTTGACAGCTCTTTTAAAACGCTCCTGTATTAAACATCCGGTCAAACACTTTTCCTAACGCTTTAATCCTGCGGTGTCATGCTACCGTGGCAGCTGACTACCAATCACCTCATATGTATTCCAGGTATCCATGTTACCCTCTTCTGTTTATTTAATGTCTGACATCTCAGGGCCACAATTCAACTGTAATTTATATTTCATCCTGACACCAGTTAGCATCACATCCAAGGATCTATCTACCGGGCTCCTCGTTTTCCGCTCAAAATATGTGTTCCAAATGGCACCCTATTCCCTATATAGTGCACTACTTTTGAACCAGGCTCTGGTCAGATGTAGTGCACTATATTGGGAATAGGGTGCCTTTCGGGATACAGTAGAAAAGCAGGCAAACTGAGCTAATCTCAACTCCGGAGACAACGATTGAAAAGTAAATCTTCTGTATTACAATTAGAGGTTTTTAATAGATATACAAGTCAAAGGTGATGTGGTAGAGACGTTAACTTGCGTTTGGCAATGTGAACATAGGTTTCCCATCCCAATAAAGCTCTTAAATTGAATTGAGCGAGGATAGAGCGGGGCAGGAGAGGGAGGGGGAGGAGAGAGAGGTGTGAGAACGATGCCTCCACCGCTGGGCTTATCCTGCTTTTACAATTACTGTAGATCACACTGCCTCCACCTCTGGAGGACTCATCAAGTGGAGAGAGAGAGACATCATTTCTGTTTGTTTGGAGGCTGAGGGAATGTTAGCCTTGACTGAACCCAGATAGTAGCTACTTCAGAGAGTGACGTCCCTGAAGTGCACAAGTCCTGGGCTCATTCGCTATGACCCATACAGTGTACTACTGTTGATCACGTAGCACTAACTGATGTAAAATAGTGCACTAACTCTATGGGGAAAGACAAGGCCTCATGTTACACTACCTTTAGCCACCCTTTCCCCAGCTGCCAATCAGAATCCCCACTCCTTCCCCAGCTGCCAATCAGAATCCCCACTCCTTCCCCAGCTGCCAATCAGAATCCCCACTCCTTCCCCAGCTGGCAATCAGGTTGTTCCCGGTTTCAATAGACGGTAAGTAGCTGTGTGGCGGCGCTGCCAGAAACATGATTATTTAATCTACAGGCAAAATATTCCTGGACTATGTCACAAAAAAATGGCACACTGTTCCCTTTATAGTGCACAAATTTTGACCAGGGATCATATTTGGGACACAATCCTGATAGCAGCAATATGGGGGAACTGTAAACGTTGCTAAACAAATGATCATTCGCTCATTGATTGGTTAATTTCCCTCACAGTGGAGGAAGCGGCAGAGAAAACTGCCTGGCCAAACATTACCATATGTGTGTACTAATCATGAGCTTCTCCAATGAGGCGGAGACTTGTTACATGTCCAGGAACGCAGACAGACAGACAGGGTGGGTGGGAGGGAAGGAAGGAGACAGGGAGGGAGGGAGGGAAGGAAGGAAGGAGACAGGGAGGGAGGGAGGGAAGGAAGGAGACAGGGAGGGAGGGAGGGAAGGAAGGAGACAGGGAGGGAGGGAGGGAGGGAAGGAAGGAGACAGGGAGGGAGGGAGGGAAGGAAGGAGACAGACGGAGGGAGGGAAGGAAGGAGACAGGGAGGAAGGGAAGGAAGGAGACAGGGAGGAAGGGGAGGAAGGAAAGAGGCAGGGAGAGAGGGAAGGAAAGAGGCAGGGAGAGAGGGAAGGAAAGAGGCAGGGAGAGAGGGAAGGAAAGAGGCAGGGAGAGAGGGAAGGAAAGAGGCAGGGAGAGAGGGAAGGAAAGAGGCAGGGAGGGAAGGAAGGAAGGATGCAGGGAGGGAGGGAAGGAAGGAGACAGGGAAGAAGGGAAGGAAGGAGACAGGGAGGAAGGGAAGGAAGGAAAGAGGCAGGGAGGGAAGGAAGGAAAGAGGCAGGGAGGGAAGGAAGGAAAGAGGCAGGGAGGGAAGGAAGGAAAGAGGCAGGGAGGGAAGGAAGGAAAGAGGCAGGGAGAGAGGGAAGGAAAGAGGCAGGGAGAGAGGGAAGGAAAGAGGCAGGGAGAGAGGGAAGGAAAGAGGCAGGGAGGGAAGGAAGGAAGGAAAGATGCAGGGAGAGAGGGAAGGAAAGAGGCAGGTAGAGAGGGAAGGAAAGAGGCAGGGAGAGAGGGAAGGAAAGAGGCAGGGAGGGAAGGAAGGAAGGATGCAGGGAGGGAGGGAAGGAGACAAGGAGGGAGGGAAGGAGACAAGGAGGGAGGCAGGGAGGGAAGGAGACAAGGAGGGAGGCAGGGAGGGAAGGAGACAAGGAGGGGAGGGAGGCAGGGAGGGAAGGAGACAGGAGGGAGTGGCACAACAGATGCATCTTAAATGGAACCAGATTCCCTAAAGTAACTGCACCCCAATGAGCCCTGGTCTAAAGTAACTGCACCCCAATGAGCCCTGGTCTAAAGTAACTGCACCCCAATGAGCCCTGGTCTAAAGTAACTGCACCCCAATGAGCCCTGGTCTAAAGTAACTGCACTCCAATGAGCCCTGGTCTAAAGTAGTGCACTGTATAGGGAATAGGGCTCTGGTCTAAAGTAACTGCACCCCAATGAGCCCTGGTCTAAAGTAACTGCACCCCAATGAGCCCTGGTATAAAGTAGTGCACTATATAGGGAATAGGGCTCTTGTCTAAAGTAGTGCACTATATAGGGAATAGGGCTCTGATCTAAAGTAGTGCACTATATAGGGAATAAGGCTCTGGTCTAAAGTAGTGCACTATATAGGGAATAGGGCTCTGGTCTAAAGTAGTGCACTATATAGGGAATGGGGCCCTGGTCTAAAGTAATGCACCATATAGGGAATAGGGTGACATTTGGGACATATTCAGAGGCACTTTTATTAAAAGAAGTGGAGGTGTCCAACCAACGGTGGCCGTGCTCTCAACTATGTGGAGAGAGAGAGGGTGATGAACTTTACGGAGAGAGAGGAAGAGAGAGAGCGGGTGATGAACTGTATGTATAGAGAGGAATAGAAAGAGGGTGATGAACTATAAGGAGAGAGAGAGAGAGGGAGGAAGAGGTAGAGTGATGAACTATACAGAGAGACAGGAAGAGAGAGAGGGTGATGCACTATATGGAGAGGAAGAGAGAGAGGGTGATGAATTATATGGAGAGAGAGAGGGTGATGAACTATATGGAGAGAGAGGTAGAGTGAGAGGGTGATGAACTATATGGAGAGAGAGAGAGGGTGATGAACTATATGGAGAGAGAGGGATGAACTATATGGAGAGAGGTAGAGAGAGGGTGATGCACTATATGGAGAGAGAAGAGAGAGAGGGTGATGAATTATATGGAGAGAGAGGGAGGGTGATGAACTATATGGAGAGAGAGGTAGAGTGAGAGGGTGATGAACTATATGGAGAGAGAGGTAGAGTGAGAGGGTGATGAACTATATGGAGAGAGAGGGTGATGAACTATATAGAGAGAGGGGTAGAGAGAGGGTGATTAACTATATGGAGAGAGAAGAGAGAGGGGGTGATGAACTATACGAAGAGAGAGGGAGGGTGATGAACTATATGGAGAGAGGAAGAGAGAGAGGGGGTGATGAACTATACAAAGAGAGAGAGAGGGTGATGAACTATATGGAGAGAGAGGTAGAGAGAGGGTGATGCACTATATGGAGAGAGAGGGTGATTAACTATATGGAGAGAGAAGAGAGAGGGGGTGATGAACTATACGAAGAGAGAGGGAGGGTGATGAACTATTTGGAGAGAGAGAAAGAGAGGGTGATGAACTATATGGAGAGAGAGGAAGAGAGAGAGGGTGATGAACTATATGGAGAAAGAGAGAGGGTGATGAACTATATGGAGAGAGGGGTAGAGAGAGGGTGATTAACTATATGGAGAGAGAAGAGAGAGGGGGTGATGAACTATACGAAGAGAGAGGGAGGGTGATGAACTATATGGAGAGAGGAAGAGAGAGAGGGGGTGATGAACTATACAAAGAGAGAGAGAGGGTGATGAACTATATGGAGAGAGAGGGTGATGCACTATATGGAGAGAGAGGGATGAACTATATGGAGAGAGAGGGTGATTAACTATATGGAGAGAGGAAGAGAGAGGGTGATGGACTATATGGAGAGAGAGAGAGGGTGATTAACTATATGGAGAGAGGCAGAGTGAGGGTGATGAACTATATGGGGAGAGAGAAAGAGAGAGAGGGTGATGAACTATATGGAGCGAGAGGAAGAGAGAGAGGTTGATGAACTATATGGAGAGAGAGGAAGAGAGAGAGGGTGATGAACTATGGAGAGAGAGAGAGGGTGATGAACTATATGGAGAGAGAGAGAAAGAGAGATGGTGATGAAATATATGGGGGAGAGAGGTAGAGGGTGATGAACTATATGGAGAGAGGAAGAGAGGGTGATGAACTATATGGGGGAGAGAGAGAGGGTGATGAACTATATGGGGGAGAGAGAGAGGTAGAGAGGGGGATGAACTATATGGAGAGAGAGAGAGGTAGAGGGGGATGAACTATATTGGGAGATGGTGATAAACTATATGGAGAGAGAAGAAGAGAGAGAGAGAGAGGGTGATGAACTATATGGAGAGAGGAAGAGGGAGAGAGAGAGGGTGATGCACTATATGGGGGAGAGAGAGAGGGTGATGAACTATATGGGGGAGAGAGAGAGGAAGAGAGAGAGGGGGTGATGAACTATACAAAGAGAGAGAGAGGGTGATGAACTATATGGAGAGAGGAAGAGAGAGAGGGGGTGATGAACTATACAAAGAGAGAGAGGGTGGTGAATTATATGGAGAGAGAGAAAGAGAGGTTGATGAACTATATGGAGAGAGTGAAAGAGAGAGAGGGTGATGAACTATATGGAGAGAGTGAAAGAGAGAGAGGGTGATGAACTATATGGAGAGAGAGGAAGAGAGAGAGGGTGATGAACTATATGGAGAGAGGAAGAGAGAGGGTGATGGACTATATGGAGAGAGAGAGAGGGTGATGAACTATATGGAGAGAGGCAGAGAGAGGGTGATGAACTATATGGGGAGAGAGAAAGAGAGAGAGGGTGATGAACTATATGGAGCGAGAGGAAGAGAGAGAGGTTGATGAACTATATGGAGAGAGAGAGAGAAAGAGAGATGGTGATGAAATATATGGGGGAGAGAGGTAGAGGGTGATGAACTATATGGAGAGAGAGGAAGAGAGAAAGGGTGATGAACTATATGGAGAGAGAGAGAGGGTGATGAACTATATGGAGAGAGAGAGAAAGAGAGATGGTGATGAAATATATGGGGGAGAGGGTGATGAACTATATGGAGAGAGGAAGAGAGGGTGATGAACTATATGGAGAGAGGAAGAGAGGGTGATGAACTATATGGGGGAGAGAGAGAGGGTGATGAACTATATGGGGGAGAGAGAGAGGTAGAGAGGGGGATGAACTATATTGGGAGATGGTGATAAACTATATGGAGAGAGAAGAAGAGAGAGAGAGAGAGGGTGATGAACTATATGGAGAGAGGAAGAGGGAGAGAGAGAGGGTGATGCACTATATGGGGGAGAGAGAGAGGGTGATGAACTATATGGGGGAGAGAGAGAGGAAGAGAGGGGGATGAACTATATGGAGAGAGAAGAAGAGAGAGAGAGGGTGATGAACTATATGGAGAGAGAGGAAGAGAGAGAGAGAGGGTGATGCACTATATGGAGAGAGAGGGTGATGAACTATATGGAGAGAGAGGAAGAGAGAGAGAGAGGGTGATGAACTATATTGAGAGAGAGGAAGAGAGAGAGAGGGTGATGAACTATATTGAGAGAGAGGGTGATGAACTATATTGGGAGAGGGTGATGAACTACATGGAGAGATAGGAAGAGAGAGAGGGTGATGAACTACATGGAGAGAGAGAGAGAGGGTGATGAACTACATGGAGAGAGAGAGAGGGTGATGAACTACATGGAGAGAGAGAGAGGGTGATGAACTACATAGAGAGAGAGAGAGGGTGATAAACTACATGGAGAGAGAGAGAGGGTGATGAACTACATGGAGAGAGAGAGAGGGTGATGAACTACATGGAGAGAGAGAGAGGGTGATGAACTACATGGAGAGAGAGAGAGGGTGATGAACTACATGGAGAGAGAGAGAGGGTGATGAACTATTTGGAGAGAGAGAGAAAGGGTGATGAACTATATTGAGGAAGAGAGAGAGAGGGTGATGAACTATATGGAGAGAGAGGAAGAGAGAGAGAGGGGGTGATGAACTATATGGAGAGAGAGGAAGAGGGAGAGAGAGGGTGATGAACTATAGTGAGAGAGAGAGGGTGATGAACTACATGGAGAGAGAGAGAGAGGGTGATGAACTATATTGAGAGAGAGGACACCAATGTTACGGAGGAAAGGCCGTACAGCTGGCGACTGAAGTCAGCATGCGAGATGGGACGAGGACATCCTGGCCAATCAGTTACTCTGTCTGTTTTCTAATACAGTTACTCTGTTTTCTACTACAGTTACACTGTTTTCTACTACAGTTACTGTTTTCTAATACAGTTACTCTGTCTGTTTTCTAATACAGTTACTCTGTCTGTTTTCTAATACAGTTACTCTGTTTTCTACTACAGTTACTCTGTTTTCTACTACAGTTACTCTGTCTGTTTTCTAATACAGTTACTCTGTCTGTTTTCTAATACAGTTACTCTGTTTTCTACTACAGTTACTCTGTTTTCTAATACAGTTACTCTGTCTGTTTTCTATGACAGCTACTCTGTTTCCTACTACAGTTACTCTGTTTTCTAATACAGTTACTCTGTTTTCTAATACAGTTACTCTGTTTTCTAATACAGTTACTCTGTTTTCTAATACAGTTACTCTGTTTTCTACTACAGTTACTCTGTTTTCTACTACAGTTACTCTGTTTTCTACTACAGTTACTCTGTTTTCTAATACAGTTACTCTGTTTTCTAATACAGTTACTCTGTTTTCTACTACAGTTACTCTGATTTCTACTACAGTTACTCTGTTTTCTACTACAGTTCTCTGTTTTCTAATGCAGTTACTCTGCTTGCATGATTTTGTCAGATGAAATTTGAAAATCAACCAATAGAATATTGTTGTGTGTGTGTGAATAACATTGACTAAATATTTAATCCAGCTCAGTGTGAGTGAGAAACGCTCCAATGATTCAAACAATCTGCTAATAAAATGAACCTTTTCCATTTCAAAGAGAATGCTGCTTCCAAAACAGATCAAATTATTGTCATTTTAATACTCAAAATGACTGCCCTATTACCCTAAAAAGATTAAAAGCAAGAAACAAAAAAAATTTGAAGTTATGATTAATTAATTAAAATATATGTATATAAAATATATATATATACACTTTTGACTGGTGTGTGTGTGTGTGTGTGTGTGTGTGTGTGTGTGTGTGTGTGTGTGTGTGTGTGTGTGTGTGTGTGTGTGTGTGTGTGTGTGTGTGTGTGTATATATGTATGTATATATACAGTGCCTTTCGGAAAGAATCCAGGCCCATTGACTTTTTCCACATTTTGTTACGTTCCAGCCTTATACTAAAATAGATTAAATACAATCTCTCCCTGTCTGAGTCTGTAATACCAACATGTTTCATGCAGACCATCAAATCAACCATAGTGCCTGTGCCCAAGAACACTAAGGTAACCTGCCTAAATGACTACCGACCCGTAGCACTCACGTCTGTAGCCATGAAGTGCTTTGAAAGGCCGGTCATGGCTCACATCAACACCATCATCCTAGACACACTAGACCCAATCCAATTCCCATTCCGCCTCAACAGATCCACAAACGATGCGGTCTCTATTGCACTCCAAACTGCACTTTCTCACCTGGACAAAAATAACACCTATGTGAGAATGCTGTTCATTAACTACAGCTCAGCGTTCAACACCATAGTAACCTCCAAGCTCATCACTGAGGCCAAGCTTTCTGCAATCCAGGACCTCTATACCAGGTGGTGTCAGAGGAAGGCCCAAAAAATTGCCAAAGACTCCAGTCACCCAAGTCATAGACTGTTCTCTCTGCTGCCGCATCGCAACCGCTACCCCCTATATATAGCCTCCACGTTGACTCTGTACCGGTACCCCCCTGTATATAGTCTCCACATTGACTCTGTACCGGTACCCCCCTGTAAATAGTCTCCACATTGACTCTGTACCGGTACCCCCTGTATATAGCCTCCACATTGACTCTGTACCGGAACCCCCTGTATATAGCCTCGCTACTGTTATTTTATTGTTGCTCCTTAATTATTTGTTATTAAAATATATATTTATTTTTAACTGCATTGTTGTTTAAGGACTTGTATTCAGCATTTCACACAAATACCTTTTGTATTCAGCACCTGTGACAAATAAAATATGATTTGATTTTGATTTGATGTCAGAGCAAAAACGTTCAAAGGAATTGTCTGTAGAGCTCCGAGAACTTGGGTCAAACGTTTCAGGTAGCCTTCCACAAGCTTCCCACAATAGGTTGGGTGTATTTTGGCCCATTCCTCCTGACAGAGCTGGTGTAACAGAGTCAGGTTTGTAGGCCTCTTTGCTCGTACACGCTTTTTCAGTTCTGCCCACAAAGTTTCTATAGGATTGAGGTCAGGGCTTTATGATGGCCACTCCAATACCTTGACTTTGTTGTCCTTAAGCCATTTTGCCACAACTTTGGAAATATGCTTGGGGTCATTGTCCATTTGGAAGACCCATTTGCGAGCAAGCTTTAACTTCCTGACTGATGTCTTGAGATGTTGCTTCGATATATCCACATCATTTTCCTCCCTCATGATGCCATCTATTTTGTGATGTGTACCAGTCCCTCCTTCAGCAAAGCACCCCCACAACATGATGCTGCCACCCCCGTGCTTCACGGTTGGGATGGTGTTCTTCGGCTTGCAAGCCTCCCCCTTTTTCCTCCAAACATAACAATGGACATTATGGCCAAACAGTTCTATTTTTGTTTCATCAGACCAGAGGACATTTCTCCAAAAAGTAGGATCTTTGTCCCCATGTGCAGTTGCAAACCGTAGGTTGGCTTTTTTATGGCTGTTTCGGAGCAGTGGCTTCTTCCTTGCTGAGCGACCTTTCAGGTTATGTCAATATAGGACTCGTTTTACTGTGGATATAGATACTTTTGTACCTGTTTCCTCCAGCATCTTCACAGGGTCCTTTGCTGTTGTTCTGGAATTGATTTGCACTTTTCACACCAAAGTACGTTCATCTTTAGGAGACAGAACGCGTCTCCTTCCTGAGCGTTATGACAGCTGTGTGGTCCCATGGTGTTTATATTTGCGTACTATTGTTTGTACAGATGAACGTGGTACCTTCAGGCGTTTGGAAATTGCTCCCAAGGATGAACCAGACTTGTGGAGGTCTACAATTGTTTTTCGGAGGTCTTGGCTGATTTCTTTCGATTTTCCCATCATGTCAAGCAAAGAGGCACTAAGTTTGAAGGTAGGCCTTGAAATACATCCACAGGTACATCTCCAATTGACTCAAATTATGTCAATTAGCCTATCAGAAGCTTCTAAAGCCATAACATCATTTTCTGGAATTTTCCAAGCTGTTTAAAGGCACAGTCAATTTATTGTATGATAACTTCTGACCCACTGGAATTGTGATACAGTGAATTAGTGAAATAATCTGTCTGTCAACAATTGTTGGAAAAATTACTTGTGTCATGCACAAAGTAGATGTCCTAACTGACTTGCCAAAACTATAGTTTGTTAACAAGAAATTTGTGGAGTAGTTGAAAAACGAGTTTTAATGACTCCAATCTAAGTGTATGTAAACTTCTGACTTCTACTGTATCTAGTATTTAATAATGCAACTTCCACTGAACCCTTTCTAGGTGTTTTGTAGTGTTGTGATCCAATGGTGGAAAACTGTCCACTTAAAATCTTCATCTGGTTCATAAAAACATCACTGTGAAATTGCCCTCTTTTTTTGGATGATGATGATAAAAACAAGTTATTTTGTAATTGTTGTGTCATTGTTCAACAAAAACAGTGTGATTGGGGATTCCCTCTCTGTCATTTTTCTGCTCAGGTGATCCCTGGTCCGAGCGAAGCCCCTCCACTCCCTCTTGCACCTCCATCTCCGTCACCAGCCAGCCCACCCCTACACCCGCCCTCACCATTGGGGAAAATTATTTTACCATTGCGGGGAGAGACCCTTGTACAGTAGAAGTTGTTTACAGTTGATGTAATCTGACGGTTATACACACCAGTGATGACCTTATGTCCTACAGATGGGGCAATGACTCGTAGACAGGCAGTGTAAACCCACCCTCAGCCAAGCATGTCTTAGAGTTTAAGAGTTTTACCTTGAAGGCTGAGCCGGCCCTAGCTCTCTCCTCTCTTTCAGGCTTCCAGGAAGCCATTCCCTGGTAGTAGTAGTCTGACTGGAGACTGTCTGTGACTGGTAGCAGAAGTCTGGCTGGAGACTGTCTGTGACTGGTAGTAGTAGTCTGACTGGAGACTGTCTAACTGGTAGTAGTAGTCTGACTGGAGACTGTCTAACTGGTAGTAGTAGTCTGACTGGAGACTGTCTGTGACTGGTAGTAGTAGTCTGACTGGAGACTGTCAGTGACTGGTAGTGGTAGTCTGACTGGAGACTGTCTAACTGGTAGTGGTAGTCTGACTGGAGACTGTCTAACTGTAGTAGTAGTCTGACTGGAGACTGTCTGTGACTGGTAGTGGTAGTCTGACTGGAGACTGTCTGTGACTGGTAGTGGTAGTCTGACTGGAGACTGTCAGTGACTGGTAGTAGTAGTCTGACTGGAGACTGTCAGTGACTGGTAGTGGTAGTCTGACTGGAGACTGTCAGTGACTGGTAGTAGTAGTCTGACTGGAGACTGTCAGTGACTGGTAGTAGTAGTCTGACTGGAGACTGTCAGTGACTGGTAGTGGTAGTCTGACTGGAGACTGGCTGTGACTGGTAGTGGTAGTCTGACTGGAGACTGTCTAACTGGTAGTTGTAGTCTGACTGGAGACTGTCTGTGACTGGTAGTGGAAGTCTGACTAGAGACTGTCTAACTGGTAGTAGTAGTCTGACTGGAGACTGTCTAACTGGTAGCGGTAATCTGACTGGAGACTGTCTGTGACTGGTAGTAGTAGTCTGACTGGAGACTGTCTAACTGGTAGTTGTAGTCTGACTGGAGACTGTCTGTGACTGGTAGTGGTAGTCTGACTGGAGACTGTGTAACTGGTAGTAGTAGTCTGACTGGAGACTGTCTAACTGGTAGTTGTAGTCTGACTGGAGACTGTCTGTGACTGGTAGTTGTAGTCTGACTGGAGACTGTCAGTGACTGGTAGTAGTAGTCTGACTGGAGACTGTCTAACTGGTAGTGGTAGTCTGACTGGAGACTGTCTGTGACTGGTAGTGGTAGTCTGACTGGAGACTGTCTAACTGGTAGTTGTAGTCTGACTGGAGACTGTCTAACTGGTAGTAGTAGTCTGACTAGAGACTGTCTGTGATTGGTAGTAGTAGTCTGACTGGAGACTGTCTGTGTACAGGCTCACTGTACAGGTTGTATTCACGTGGACCTGGACCCAAGGGCATCATCCCCGGACCCCAACAGACCCAATCATGAAAAAAAAGTGGGGACCCAGACCCGAGAACAATCAGACAAAAACCCGAATGGACTCGACTACAACCAGACCTAGACCCGACCTGAATCCAAACGATTGACCCGAACCTAACCCGAACCTGTCCTGAACCCAAACGATTGACCAGAACCGAACCCGAACCAAACCCAAACGATTGACCCAAACCCAACCCGAACCCCACCCCACCCGGTCCCATTGATTACCCGAGTGGCAAAAGAAGTATGTTTGTCTGCCAAGTTGTTCTTCTAGTTAACGAATAGATCTTCATAAAAAAAAGAAATGTCCCTTTTTCAGGATACTGTATTTCAAATATAATTGGTAAAAATCCAAATAACTTCACAGATCTTCATTGTAAAGGGTTTAAACACTGTTACCCATGTTTGTTCAATGAACCATAAACAGCTAATGAACATGCACCTGTGGAACGGTCGTTAAGACACCAACAGCTTACAGACGTTAGGCAACTAAGGTCACAGTTATGAAAACTTAGGACGCTAAAGAGGCCTTTCTACTGACTCTGAAAAACACCAAAAGAAAGATGCCCAGGGTTCCTGCTCATTTGTGTGAACGGCCTTAGGCATGCTGCAAGGAGGCATGAGGACTGCAGATGTGGCCAGGGCAATAAATTGCAATGTCCGTACAGTGAGACGCCTAAGAAAGCACTACAGGGAGACAGGACGGACAGCTGATCGTCCTCGCAGTGGCAGACCATGTGTAACAACCCCTGCACAGGATCGGGACATCTCAACATCTCACCTGTGGGACAGGTACAGGATGGCAACAACAACTGCCCGAGTTACACCAGGAACGCACAATCCCCCCATCAGTGCTCAGACTGTCCGCAATAGGCTGAGAGAGGCTGGACTGAGGGCTTGTAGGCCTGTTGTAAGGCAGCTACTCACCAGACATCACCGGCAACAACGTCACCTATGGGCACAAACCCACCGTCGCTGGACCAGACAGGACTGGCAAAAAGTGCTCTTCACTGACGAGTCGCGGTTTTGTCTCACCTGGGGTGATGGTCAGATTCGCGTTTATCGTCGAAGGAATGAGCGTTACACCAAGGCCTGTACTCTAGAGCGGGATCGATTTGGAGGTGGAGGGTCCGTCATGGTCTGAGGCGGTGTGTCACAGCATCATCGGACTGAGCTTGTTGTCATTGCAGGCAATCTCAACGCTGTGCATTACAGGGAAGACATACTCCTCCCTCATGTGGTACCCTTCCTGCAGGCTCATCCTGACATGACCCTCCAGCATGACAATGCCACCAGCCATACTGCTCGTTCTGTGCGTGATTTCCTGCAAGACAGGAAAGTCAGTGTTTTGCCATGGCCAGTGAAGAGCCCGGATCTCAATCCCATTGAGCACTTCTGGGACCTGTTGGATCGGAGGGTGAGGGCTAGGGCCATTCTCCCCAGAAATGTCTGGGAGCTTGCAGGTGCCTTGGTGGAAGAGTGGGGTAACATCTCACAGTAAGAACTGGCAAATCTGGCTCAGTCCATGAGGAGGAGATGCACTGCAGTGCTTAATGCAGCTGGTGGCCACACCAGATGCTGACTGTTACTTTTGATTTTGACCCCTCCTTTGTTCAGGGACACATTATTCAATTTCTGTTAGTCACATGTCTGTGGAACTTGTTCAGTTTATGTCTCAGTTGTTGAACCTTGTTATGTTCATACAAATATTTACACATGTTAAGTTTTCTGAAAATAAACGCAGTTGACAGTGAGAGGACGTTTCTTTTTTTGCTGAGTTTACCTTGGCTAGGCCTTCTATAAGTCAATACATTAATCTTATTAGCATAAAATAAATATTCTGTAGGTTATGTAGAGCCGTGGTTCGGTCCACTCAGGTCTAGTTACATAGACCCGAGACCCAATGACAATCAAACAGGGCCCGGACCTGAGGGACAAGTTTGGGTGTGTCCCGGGTCGGGATTCGGGTTCAGGTGGATCTGTCAAGACCTCTAGTAGACACACAGTCACCCCACTCTGTCTAGACGGAGAGAAAAAAAACATAAAGGCTGTTTCCATTTCCTGCTTTTATTCCCTCTTCCACTCATAATGTGGCATCTGGGTCGAGTGACCCCTGTGAACCCTGTTAACATTAGTGAGGTGTGTGTGTGTGTGTGTGTACGTGCAGAAATACAACAAAACAAGTGTCCACATGCACCACTTCTGTCGTGCCAATAAATAACTTGTGCCATGTTAATTATGCATCGATATAGAGCCTAAACACTGGATTTAATAGACATTTATACCTGTCATTTATTAAGAGAACAATGACCAGAATAGCAACATGTATACAAAGTGCATCCCCCTCCACTCTGCTGCCTTGATTTATCTTGACAACATTTGTCATTGGTGTCACAGGAACAGCTGTTTAGTTCACCTTTTGCATTCTAATTGCCGTGAAGGCCACTGGTTTAACAGGGGTTAGGCATTTCCCCAACCATGTTGTCATGCCATTTACATTATGGCTGTTTGGGAATTTACTCCTTTTGCTTTTTGACTGAATGTAGAAGCATTGACTGCCATCGCTATACCCTCTCTCTATCTCTCTCGCTCTCTCTCTCTGAGTCGCCTTCTCTCTCTGAGTCGCCTTCTCTCTCTGAGTCGCCTTCTCTCTCTGAGTCGCCTTCTCTCTGAGTCGCCTTCTCTCTCTGAGTCGCCTTCTCTCTCTGAGTCTCTTGGCAGGTAGCCTAGTGGTTAGAGCATTGGACTAGTAACTGAAAGGTTGCAAGTTTGAATCCCCGAGCTAACAAGGTAAAAAAAAATCTGTCGTTCTGCCCCTGAACAAGGCAGTTAACCCACTGTTCCTAGGCCGTCATTAAAAATAAGAATTTGTTCTTAACTGACTTGCCTAGTTAAATAAAGGTTACACATTTTTATTTTTTATTACTGACTCCTGAAGCAGTAGTAACCGATTGCTGTTTTTGAGAAATTGGTTATTTCTGTAGTTGCGGTCATCTGCAATCATCTGATGTCACACAGTTTGACAGACTGAATTGAGTTTGTGCTCTGAGACATCCCTGCAGGCCAACCCCACCCTCCATATCCTAATTGGTGTGATTCTGACCGGCCATGCCCAAGGCCACTCGTCTAATTGGCTAATTGACCTGCAAGAAATTGTGGCCAACGGCCTCTCTTCTCGGCACTCCCCTGCATATCATGGGCTACATCCCAAATGGCACCCTATTCCCTATATAGTGCACTACATTTGACCAAAGCCCTGGTCAAAAGTAGTGCACTATAATGGGAATAGGGGGCCATTTGGGACTGGGCACAGTCAAGCTTTCTGAAGCTTCTCAGCTTTATATATCAAGACATACAGGGTCCCAGATCTGTTGCTTTTTCCTCTTCAACTTCAGACAGAGATATAGTATTTTATATTTTTAGAAACCATTAATTGGCACCATTTAGTTACTTCATTTATGTATCTCTTGTTTTACCAGGTAAATTGACTGAGAACACATTCTCATCAATGGGAGAGGAATGAGCATATTGGAAGCTGGGGATGGTTAGGTGGCCATGAGGGTAAGCTTGATAATATAGCCAGGACACCGGGGTTAACACCCCTACTCTTACAATATGTGCCATGGGATCTTTAGTGACTACAGAGAGTCAGGACAACCCTTTAACATCCCACCTGAAAGACAGCACCCTACACAGGGAAATTTCCCAAATCACTGCCCTGGGGTATTTTATTTTAGACTTGAGGAAATAGTGCCTCCTACTGGCCCTCCAACACCACCTGGTCTCCCATCCAGGGACTAACCAGGACCAACCCTGCTTAGCTTCAGAGGCAAACCAACAGTGGGATGCTGCTGGTCCCAAGGTAAGCTATGCATAGATACAATACATAGATACTATACATAGATACAATACATAGCTACTATACATAGCTACCATACATATATACTATACATAGCTACCATACATAGATACTATACATTGCTACCATACATAGATAGTATACATAGATACTATACATAGCTACCATACATAGATACCATATATAGATACTATACATAGCTACCGTACATAGCTACTGTACTTGGCAACATGCTACGTAACTGAGCACCAATGACTACAAAGAAAGAGAGAGAGAGGGGGGGGAGAGAAAACGTGGTGAAGAGAGAAAGACAGATAGAAAGATTGGGATATCGTTATTATGGACTTCAGATACATCCAAACCCTTACTTATTAGTTGATACCACAGTGAGAGAAGAGCCTGAGCCAGCCTAAGAAGAGAGGAAGTGGAATTGAGTGCTGTTGCATTTAGTTGGTTGACATGACAACTGTGCCCTGAAAAACACAAACACTATCTGTTCAGTCCATATAATTGGGTCCTCCACAGCGTCTTGTTAAAATGTCTCACTGCTTTCACTTTCATCACTAACAAACCTGGACTTATACCCAAGATATCCTTCATTCTGAACATCACTGCAGACCAGGGCAGGCCTGCGTCCTAAATGACACCTTACTCCCTTACATAGTGCATGACTTTTGACCAGGCCCTGGGAAAAGAGAATAGGGTGCCATATGGAAGTCAGGACAGAACAATAGGACCCCCCCCCCCCCCTTTGCTCAAACTGCTTTTTGTGAGCCCAATGTTCTCTACTCAGTAATATAACAGTGTCAGTCTTGTGAAAATCCCAACTGGCAAATGATGGTAGTTTAGATTTGTACTGTGTTACTACAGGATAGAAGTCTCAGTTTATTTTTGGATGGGGTTTGAGATGTTTTTCTGCGTGAACAGTGTTCGTGTTGATCTAAATCAGACATGCATGGCTGCTTACCGTTGTTATTTTCTGCACATCTACACAGATATGTATTTTTAAGGAAGGTACACTGACATATCTTCTACGTGGTGTTTTTACAAGCTCATAATTTTCATATCCTCTTTAATTTATGTTTTCTGACTGTTTCCGTGTGCAGAGGATACCAGAAACAGCCAGCTAATAAGGGAGCTAAACTCTGAGTAACACTGGATCCACTACTGCTTAAATAACACAACTGCCCAATTAGCTGTGCTATGCTAATGTAATCCAAGGCTATACCCACTCTGCCTGCTCCCATTTCCTGGCTTCTGGTTAGGTGCTCGATGGTCATCAGTCTCCAGGCTTTATATCCTCTACTCCAGTCTCCAGGCTTTACATCCTCTACTCCAGTCTCCAGGCTTTATATCCTCTACTCCAGTCTCCAGGCTTTACATCCTCTACTCCAGTCTCCAGGCTTTACATCCTCTACTCCAGTCTCCAGGCTTTATATCCTCTACTCCAGTCTCCAGGCTTTATATCCTCTACTCCAGTCTCCAGGCTTTACATCCTCTACTCCAGTCTCCAGGCTTTATATCCTCTACTCCAGTCTCCAGGCTTTATATCCTCTACTCCAGTCTCCAGGCTTTATATCCTCTACTCCAGTCTCCAGGCTTTACATCCTCTACTCCAGTCTCCAGGCTTTATATCCTCTACTCCAGTCTCCAGGCTTTATATCCTCTACTCCAGTCTCCAGGCTTTATATCCTCTACTCCAGTCTCCAGGCTTTATATCCTCTACTCCAGTCTCCAGGCTTTAATCCTCTACTCCAGTCTCCAGGCTTTATATCCTCTACTCCAGTCTCCAGGCTTTATATCCTCTACTCCAGTCTCTAGGCTTTACATCCTCTACTCCAGTCTCCAGGCTTTACATCCTCTACTCCAGTCTCTAGGCTTTACATCCTCTACTCCAAATCAAATTTATTTATATAGCCCTTCGTACATCAGCTGATATCTCAAAGTGCTGTACAGAAACCCAGCCTAAAACCCCAAACAGCAAGCAATGCATGTGAAAGAAGCACGGTGGCTAGGAAAAACTCCCTAGAAAGGCCAAAAACCTAGGAAGAAACCTAGAGAGGAACCAGGCTATGAGGGGTGGCCAGTCCTCTTCTGGCTGTGCCGGGTGGATATTATAACAGAACATGGTCAAGATGTTAAAATGTTCATAAATGACCAGCATGGTCAAATAATATTAATCATAGTAGTTGTCGAGGGTGCAACAAGCACTTCCGGTGAACAGGTCAGGGTTCCATAGCCGCAAGCAGAACAGTTGAAACTGGAGCAGCAGCAGTCTCTAGGCTTTATATCCTCTACTCCAGTCTCCAGGCTTTATATCCTCTACTCCAGTCTCCAGGCTTTATATCCTCTACTCCAGTCTCCAGGCTTTATATCCTCTACTCCAGTCTCTAGGCTTTACATCCTCTACTCCAGTCTCCAGGCTTTACATCCTCTACTCCAGTCTCCAGGCTTTACATCCTCTACTCCAGTCTCCAGGCTTTATATCCTCTACTCCAGTCTCCAGGCTTTATATCCTCTACTCCAGTCTCCAGGCTTTATATCCACTACTCCTGGATAACAGAGGTCCGGGCTAGGCTAGGCTAGGCTAGGCTACCTACTGTACTGTACTCTACTGGATAATAGAGGTGTAGGCCAAGCTAGGCTACCTACTGTACTGTACTGGATAATAGAGGTGTAGGCTAGGCTACCTACTATACTGTACTGGATAATAGAGCTGTAGGCTAGGCTACCTACTGTACTGTACTGGATAATAGAGGTGTAGGCTAGGCAACCTACTGTACTGTACTGGATAATAGAGGTGTAGGCTAGGCTACCTACTGTACTGGATAATAGAGGTGTAGGCTAGGCTAACTACTGTACTGGATAATAGAGGTGTAGGCTAGGCTAACTACTGTACTGGATAATAGAGGTGTAGGCTAGGCTAACTACTGTACTGGATAATAGAGGTGTAGGCTAGGCTACCTACTGTACTGTACTGGATAATAGAGGTGTAGGCTAGGCTACCTACTCTACTGGATAATATAGGTGTAGGCTAGGCTACCTACTGTACTGTACTGGATAATAGAGGTGTAGGCTAGGCTAGGCTACCTACTCTACTCTCCTGGATAATAGAGGTGTAGGCTAGGCTAGGCTACCTACTCTACTCTCCTGGATAATATAGGTGTAGGCTAGGCTAGGCTACCTACTGTACTGGATAATAGAGGTGTAGGCTAGGCTACCTACTGTACTCTACTGGATAATAGAGGTGTACATTAATAGTGGGGGAGTCCCCAATGGCATCCTATGTATTGTACTACTTATTTCCAGGACTCATTGGGTCAAAACAACTTCACTATATAGGGAATAGGGTGATATTTGGGACAGATCCAGTGCTGAGTCACAGTACGCTCATGTGCAGAGACTTGCTAATTAACTGTCATCACTGGGCCATGACAACCCTGGTTTAGCAATAACCCAAACCCTCTTGTCTCTCCCAGAGCCGGAGCTAGTACAATAATAATATGTTGTTTTAAGGTTATTATTCTACTTTCACAGAATGGTACAGAGAGTAATAATACTGGGCTAAGGTACGGTACCTTACTGGCAGCGTTATTGAGTTTCTGCAGGTTGAGTTAGTGTGTGTGTGTGTGTGTGTCAGGAGATTCAACGTCCCTGATCTCCCTCTGAGTAACAGTAATTTGCAACTTAGACAGGAGACTCTCAACAGCAACTTCTAGAGAAAACTTAACACGTTGACTGCATGAACAAACGGCTGATCTGAGTTTAAACCAAAGTAGTTAACTTGTCAGAAGCGTATTATTCATAACTCATAAAGTGTTCCTTATCTGTCTTTATACAGTAGCTGTACTAGCCTGCATCAGTATTGATACTATAGTTTTCTACCTGATCTCTGCTGGTCTGGTCTGCCCAGGTGTATTGGCAGGAGGATATTTCTGCTGGTCTGGTCTGCCCAGGTGTATTGACAGGTGTATTGACTGGAGGATATCTCTGCTGGTCTGGTCTGCCCAGGTGTATTGACAGGAGGATATCTCTGCTGGTCTGGTCTGCCCAGGTGTATTGACAGGAGGATATCTCTGCTGGTCTGGCCTTCCCAGGTGTATTGACAGGAGGCATGTTGTATTGACAGGGGGCAGGTTCCTGTTTAACGTGGAATGAGGAAGAGCTTAGTTTTGTTATTTTGAAAAGTTTGTTGTTTTGAAAGTGTATTGGAAAGTTCTTAGTAGCTAGCTAACTTAGTTTGGAACCCACGATGCTGTTGGCATCAGTTGCTGGGACTGCTAGTCTCTGTCCAGAGATCCTGCCGACCAAGGATGGGTCTGAGGAGCTATTTGTTGTTGCAGCTAGCATAGCTGCTAGCTAGCTGCATATCAAGCTAGCGTGGGGTTTTCTTGAGGGCTTGAACGCAGCCCGCGACGCGGTTAGCCATTATGGCTGGGACCACGGATTGTCCCGGGTTTGTAGCTGTCTAGATCCCTGCTGTTTGTTGTTTTCAATCTTCCCTGTGACCTGACCTGTCTGGAACTGCGAGGAGTAACTGCATAACCTACGTTGCTAGCTACCATGATAAAAACAAAGCCGGTGGGAGTACCATTGATGACAGTGGTGTCTCTCTATCACAGGTGGAAGATCTTTTAAATGAACAAAAATAGTTCTACAAGCAGTTGTTACAACAGGAAAATAGCTTCAATTGTTTTGTTCAAATACTGGTGGATTCTACTAATAAAAGAATGGATGACCTGACCAGAGAGGTCTAGGACCTGAAGAACAGTTTGCAGTTCTCCCAAGGTCAGCTCGATGAGTTGAAACAGGAGAACGGCTATATGACAGAAATCTGTAAGTCATTGTGAGATGACATCAGTTATCAAATCAAATCAAATTTATTTATAAGCCCTTCTTACATCCGCTGATATCTCAAAGTGCTGTACAGAAACCCAGCCTAAAACCCCAAACAGCAAGCAATGCAGGTGTAGAAGCACGGTGGCTAGAAAAAAACTCCCCAGAAAGGCCAGAACCTAGGAAGAAACCTAGAGAGGAACCAGACTATGAGGGGTGGCCTGTCCTCTTCTGGCTTTGCCGGGTGGAGATTATAACAGAACATGGCCAAGATGTTCAAATGTTCATAGATGATTGGCAGGGTCAAATAATAATAATCACAGTGGTTGTCGAGGGTGCAACAGGTCAGCACCTCAGGAGTAAATGTCAGTTGGCTTTTCATAGCCGATAATTCAGAGTATCTCTACCGCTCCTGCTGTCGATAGAGAGTTGGAAACAGCAGGTCTGGGACAGGTAGCACGTCCGGTGACCAGGTCACTGTTCCATAGCCACAGGCAGAACAGTTGAAACTGGAGCAGCAGCACGGCCAGCTGGACTGGGGACAGCAAGGAGTCATCAGGCCAGGTAGTCCTGAGGCATGGTCTTAGGGAAAGAAAGATAGAATTATAGAGAGCATACTTAAATTCACACAGGACACCGGATAAGACAGGAGAAATACTCCAGATATAACAGACTGACCCTAGCCCCCCGACACATAAACGACTGCAGCATAAATACTGGAGGCTGAGACAGGAGGGGTTGGGAGACACTGTGGCCTCGTCTGACGATACCCCCGGACAGGGCCAAACAGGCAGGATATAACCCCACCCACTTTGCCAAAGCACAGCCTCCACACCACTAGAGGGATATCTTCAACCACCAACCTACCATCATGGGACAAGGCCGAGTATAGCCCACAAAGATCTCCGCCACGGCACAACCCAAAGGGGGCGCCAACCCAGACAGGAAGATCACGTCAGTGACTCAACCCGCTCAAGTAACGCACCCCTCCTAGGGACGGCATGGAAGAGCACCAGTAAGCCAGTGACTCAGCCCCTGTAACAGGGTTAGAGGCAGAGAATCCCAGTGGAGAGAGGGGAACCGGCCAGGCATAGACAGCAAGGGCGGTTCGTTGCTCCGGTGCCTTTCCGTTCACCTTCACACTCCTGGGCCAGACTACACTCAATCATAGGAGCTACTGAAGAGATGAGTCTTCAATAAAGACTTAAAAGTTGAGACTGAGTCTACGTCTCTCACATGGGTATGCCAGGACAGCGGAGTCAATCACCACCTTCTGGAGACACCTGAAACCCCACCTCTTTAAGGAATACCTGGGATAGGATAAAGTAATCCTTCTAACCCCCCCCAAAAAAAGATTTAGATGCACTATTGTAAAGTGGTTGTTCCACTGGATATCATAAGGTGAATGCACCAATTTGTAAGTCGCTCTGGATAAGAGCGTCTGCTAAATGACTTAAATGTAAATGTAAATGGGTAGGCAGATCATTCCAGAAAAATGGAGCTCTATAGGAGAAAGCCCTGCCTTCAGCTGTTTGCTTAGAATTTCTAGGGACAATTAGGAGGCCTGCGTCTTGTGACCATAGCGTACGTGTAGGTATGTACGACAGGACCAAATCGGAAAGATAAGTAGGATCAAGCCCATGTAATGCTTTGTAGGTTAGCAGTAAAACCTTGAAATCAGCCCTTGCCTTAACAGGAAGCCAGTGTAGAGAGGCTAGCACTGGAGTAATGTGATCACATTTTTTGGTTCTAGTCAAGATTCTAGCAGCTGTGTTTAGCACTAACTGAAGTTTATTTAGTGCTTTATCCGGGTAGCCGGAAAGAATAGCATTGCAGTAGTCTAACCTAGAAGTGGCAAAAGCATGGGTTAATTTTTCCGCATCATTTTTGGACAGAAAGTTTCTGATTTTAGCAATGTTACGTAGATGGAAAAAAGCTGTCCTTGAAACAGTCTTGATATGTTCGTCAAAAGAGAGATCAGGGTCCAGAGTAACGCCGAGGTCCTTCACAGTTTTATTTGAGATGACTGTACAACCATCAAGATTAATTGTCAGATTCAACAGAAGATCTCTTTGTTTCTTGGGACCTAGAACAAGCATCTCTGTTTTGTCCAAGTTTAAAAGTCGAACATTTGCGGCCATCCACTTCCTTATGTCTGAAACACAGGCTTCCAGCCAGGGCAATTTTGAGGCTTCACCATGTTTCATCGAAATGTACAGCATTCACAGAGACAAACTGATATCTTTCCAACAGATAAGATCTAAACCAGGCCAGAGCTTGTCCGTGTAGACCAATTTGGGTTTCTAATCTCTCCAACAGAATGTTGTGATCGATGGTATCAAAAGCAGCACTAAGGTCTAGGAGCACGAGGACAGATGCAGAGCCTCGGTCTGACACCATTTAAAGGTCATTTACCACCTTCACAAGTACAGTCTCAGTGCTGTGATGGGGTCTAAAACCAGACTGAAGTGTTTCGTATACATTGTTTGTCTTCAGGAAGGCAGTGAGTTGCTGCGCAACAGCTTTTTCAACATTTTTTGAGAGGAATGGGAGATTCGATACAGGCCTTTAGTTTTTTATATTTTCTGGGTCAAGGTTTGGCTTTTTCAAGAGAGGCTTTATTACTGCCGCTTTTAGTGAGTTTGGTACACATCCGGTGGATAGCGAGCCGTTTATTATGTTCAACATAGGATGGCCAAGCACAGGAAGCAGCTCTTTCAGTAGTATAGTTGGAATAGGGTCCAGTATGCAGCTTGAAGGTTTAGAGGCCATGATTATTTTCATCATTGTGTCAAGAGATATAGTACTAAAACACTTGAGTGTCTCCCTTGATCCTAGGTCCTGGCAGCGTTGTGCAGAATCAGGACAACTGAGCTTTGGAGGAATACGCAGATTTAAAGAGGAGTCTGTAATTTGCTTTCTAATGATCATGATCTTTTCATCAAAGAAGTTCATGAATTTATCACTGCTGAAGTGAAAGCCATCCTCTCTTGGGGAATGCTGCTTTTTAGTTAGCTTTGCAACAGTATCAAAAATAGATGTTGTATTGTTCTTATTTTCCTCAATTAAGTTGGAAAAATAGGATGATCGAGCAGCAGTGAGGGCTCTTTGTTACTGCACGGTACTGTCTTTCCAAGCTAGTCGAAAGACTCTTTTCTGGAAGCTTGCTTTAGAGCTTGGGTATTTTCTGTATACCAGGGAGCTAGTTTCTTATGACAAATGTTTTTGGTTTCTAAGGGTGCGACTGCATCTAGGGTATTGCACAAGGTTAAATTGAATTCCTCACTTAGGTGGTCAACTGATTTTTGTACTCTGACATCCTTGGGTAGGTGGAGGGAGTCTGGAAGGGCATCTAGGAATCTTTGGGTTGTCCGAGAATTTATAGCACGACTTTTGATGATCCTTGGTTGGGGTCTGAGCAGATTATTTGTTGCGATTGCAAACGTAATACAATGGTGGTCTGATACTCCAGGATAATGAGGAAAAACATTAAGATCCACGATATTTATTACACCGGACAAAACTAGGTTCAGAGTATGACTGTGGCAGTGAGTAGGTCCGGAGACATGTTGGACAAAACCCACTGAGTCGATGATGGCTCTGACAGCCTTTTGGAGTGGGTCTGTGGACTTTTCCACGTGAATATTAAAGTCACCAAAAATGTGAATATTATGTGGGTGAATCCATGAAAACAATGACAGATAAATCTCGAGAGACAATCTAGGTGGAACAACATGGTTGTGGACAGAATTGCAGAATCTCCACATAAGACCTGGATGGAGTCTGAGGACAAAGTGAGGCAGATGACCTCTAAGAAATTGAAGATGAACCACAGGGAGTTTGAGGTGGAGCGCGCCCACAGGACTGGAAAAACCACCACCGGCCCAGGTGATAGACCCAGGCCAATAGTGGTCAAGTTCCTGAGGTTCAATGACAAGGTAGCTGTTCTGGAAAGAGCCAAGAACGTACAGTGGCAAGAAACAGTATGTGAACCCTTTGGAATTACCTGGATTTCTGCATAAATTGGCCATAAACTTTGATCTGACCTTCATCTAAGTCACAACAAAAGACAAACACAGTGTGCTTAAACTAATAACACACACATGATTGTATTTTTCTTATTTATATTGAATACATAAACATTCACAGTGTAGGCTGGAAAAAGTTTGTGAACCCCTAGGCTAATGATTTCTCCAAAAGCTAACCTGGAGTCCAATCAATGAGATGAGATTGGAGATGTTGGTTAGAGCTGCACTGCCCTATAATAAACACTCACAAAGTGGGAGTTGGCTATTCACAAGAAGCATTGCTTGATGTGAACAATGCCTCAAACAAAAAGGATTTCAGAAGACACACGATTAAGAATTGTTGACTTGTATAAAGCTGGAAAGGGTTACAGAAGTATCTCTAAAAGTCTTGATGTTCATCAGTCCCCGGTAAGACAAATAGTCTATAACTGGAGAAAGTTCAGCACTGTTGCTACTCTCCCTAGGAGTGGCCATCCTGCAAAGATGACTGCAAGAACACAGCGCAGAATGCTCAATGAGGTTAAGAAGAATCCTAGAGTGTCAGCTAAAGACTTAAAGAAATCTCTGGAATATGCTAACATCTCTGTTGACGAGTCTACGATACGTAAAACACTAAACAAGTATGGTGTTCATGGGAGGACAAAAAACCTTGCTGCACGTCTGAAGTTCGCAAAAGAGCAACTGGATGTTCCACAGTGCTACTGGAAGAATATTCTGTGGACAGATGAAACTAAAGTTTTGTTGTTTGGAAGGAACACATGTGTGTATGTGTGGAGATAAAAGGCCCAGAGCACCAACATCAACACCTCACCCCAACTGTAAACTATAATGGAGGGAGCATCATGGTTTCAAGCTGCTTTGTTGCCTCAGGACCAGGACAGCTTGCTAACATCAACGGAAAAATAAATTCCCAAGTTTATCAAGACATTTTGCAGGAGAATATAAGGCTATCTGTCCGGCAACTTAAGCTCAACAGAAGTTGAGTGATGCAACAGTACAACGACCCAAAACACAGAAGTAAATCAACAACAGAATGACTTCAACAGAAGAAAATATGCCTTCTGGAGTGGCCCAGTCAGAGGCCTGACCGATTGAGATGATGCTGTGGCATGACATCAAGAGACCGATTCACACCAGACATCCCAAGAATATTGTTGAACTGACACAGTTTGTAGAGGAATGGTCCAAAATTCCTTCTGACCGTTGTGCAGGTCTGACCCGCAACGGGAGATAAACTTTTGTTTGAGGTTATAGCTGCCAAAGGAGGGTCAACCAGTTATTAAATCCAAGGGTTCACATACTTTTTCCACCATGCACTGTTAATGTTTACACGGTGTGTTCAATAAAGACATGAACACATATAATTGTTTGTGTGTTATTAGTTTAAGCAGATTGTGTTTGTCTATTGTTCTGACTTAGATGAAGATCAGATCAAATTTGATGACCAATTTATGCAGAAGTCCAGGTAATTCCAAAGGTTTCACATACTTTTTCTTGCCACTGTATATCTTCCTCAATGAAGACTATCCTGAAGCTGTGCACCGGAAGAGGAAAGAACTGATCCCAGCCATGAAAGCTGCCAGAGCGCATGGGGATGTTGCTTACATCCGCTATAATGGGCTCATTGTCCACCCTCCCAAAAGTCTGGAAGGGATGAGAGAGCCAAGCCTATGGGTTCATAGCTTCAACCCCGCAGCAGACACACACACACACACACCAATTGATTAATGGACTGCATATTGTTTTCTCTTGCTTTGTTTGCTCTTTTCAGTATTATGTCTATCTCTGATAATCTACCCAGGAAAGGGCTGAAAATAGCCCATATTAATATTTTATTTTCGCTAGGCAAGTCAGTTAAATCTTAGTTTTAATGCCTAGGAACAGTGGGTTAGGGGCAGAACAATTTTTTTTACCTTGTCAGCTCGGGGATTCGATCTTGCAACCTTTCTGTTACTAGTCCAACGCTCTAACCACTAGGCTACCTGTCGCCCCAATATATGTAGCCCCAAAAGGTTCATAAAATCAATAACTTGCGAACATCAGATTACATTCGTATATTAACCATTTCTGAGACTCACTTAGATAATTTGATGATACAACAGTAGCAGTACAAGGATATAACATCTATAGAAGAGACAGACATGCTTATGGGGGAGGTGTTGCTGTATATATTCAGAGCCATATCCCTGTAATACTTAGAGAAGATCTTATGTCAAGTGTTATTGAAGTGTTGTGGTTGCAGGTTCACTTGCCACATCTAAAGCCTTTTCTGTTGGGGTGTTGCTATAGGCCACCAAGTGCAAACAGTCAGTAGCTAAATAATATGTGTGAAATGTTTGATAGTGTATGTGATGTAAACAGAGAGGTCTACTTTCTTGGGGACCTGAACATTGACTGGTTTTCATCAAGCTGTCCACTCAAGTGGAAGGTTCTCACTGTAACCAGTGCCTGTAATCTGGTTCAGGTTATTAATCAACCTACCAGGGTGTTTACAAACACTACAGGAACAAGATCATCCACATGTATCGATCACATTTTTACTAATACTGTAGAACTTTGTTCTAAATCTGTATCCGTACCCATTGGATGCAGTGATCACAATATAGTGGCTATTTCCAGGAAAGCCAAAAGCTGGGCCTAAAATAGTGTATAATAGATCATACAAACAGATTTTGCTGTGACTCTTATGTGGATGATATTACAAATATTTGTTGATCTGATGTGATTAATGAGGAACATCCAGACGCTGCACTTGAGGAATTTATGAAATTGCATCTTCCAATTATTGATAAACATATGCACCTGTTATTCCAAAGCTGACTGTTAGAACTGTTAAGGCTCCATGGATTAATGAGGAATTGAAAACTGTACGGATGAAAGAGATTGGGGCAAAAGGTATGGCTAATAAGTCTGGCTGCACATCTGACTGGCTGACTTACTGTAAATTGAGAAATGATGTGACTAAACTCAACAAAAAGAAGAAGAAACTGTATTATGAAGCCAAGATCAAAAAATCGTTGGAGTACTTTAAATGAAATTATGGGCAGAAAGACAAATTCAACTCCATCTTTCATCGAATCAGATGGCTTATTCATCACAAAACCATTTGATGTTGCCAATTGTTTTAATGATTACTTCATTGGCAAAGTGGGCAAACTTAGGCAGGAAATGCCAACAACAAACAGTGAGTCATCATATTCATTCATTCATAAAAAAATAAAAATAATGAAAGAAAAGCATTGCAAGTTTGAATTTTGTAAAGTTAGTGTGGGAGAGGTGGAAAAAATATTGTTATCGATCAATAATGACAATCCTCCTGGCATTGACAATTTACAGTAGATGGAAAGTTACTGAGGATGGAAGCTGACTATAGCCACTCCTATCCGTCATGTCTTTAATCTGAGCCTAGAGGAAAGTCTTTGTCCTCAGGCCTGGAGGAAGCCAAAGTTATTCGGGAACACAAGAGTGGTAAAGCTGCCTTTTACTGGTTCTAACAGCAGACATATACGCTTGCTGCCTGCTCTTAGCAAACTGTTAGAAAAAAATGGTGTTTGACCAAATACAAATTAACAAAAGACTTTCAGCATGCTTATAGAGAAAGGTACTCAACATGTACTGCACTGACACAAATGACTGATGATTGGTTGAAATAAATTGATAATAAGAAGATTGTGGGAGCTGTACTGTTAGATTTCAGTGCAGCCTTTGATATTATTGACCATAACCTGTTGTTGAAAAATTGTGTGTATTTTGGCTTTTCAACCTCTGCCATATCGTGGATTCAGAGCTATCTATCTAATAGAACTCAAAGGGTTTTCTTTAATGGAAGCTTCTCTAATGTCAAACATGTAAAGTGTGGTGTACCGCAGGGCAGTTCTCGAGGCCCTCTACACTTTTATATTTTTACCAATGACCTGCCATTGGCATTAAACAAAGCATTCATTCCATTGAATTACATTGTCAGTTCCCTTCCGTTGGTATAGCCTACGTTATCATTCCATTTAATTACACAGTTAGCTCTCTTCAGTTGGTATAGACTACATTATCATTCCATTTAATTACACTGTTAGTTCCCTTCAATTGGTATAGCCTACATTATCATTTAATTTAATTACACTGTTAGTTCCCTTCAGTTGGTATAGCCTACATTATCCTTCCATTTAATTACACTGTTAGTTCCCTTGAGTTGGTATAGCCTACATTATCATTTAATTTAATTACACAGTTAGTTCCCTTCAGTTGGTATAGCCTACATTATCATTTCATTTAATTGCACAGTTAGTTCCCTTCAGTTGGTATAGCCTACATTATCATTCCATTTAATTACACTCTTAGTTCCCTTCAGTTGGTATAGCCTACATTATCATTTCATTTAATTACACAGTTAGTTCCCTTCAGTTGGTACAGTCTACATTATCATTCCATTGAATTACCCTTCCGTTGGTATAGCCTACATAATCATTTCATTTAATTACACTGTTAGTTCCCTTCAATTGGTATAGTCTACATTATCATTGAATTTATTTACACTGTTAGTTCCCTTCAGTTGGTATAGCCTACATTATCATTCCATTTAATTACACTGTTAGTTCCCTTCAGTTGGTATAGCCTACATTGTCATTTCATTTAATTACACAGTTAGTTCCCTTCAGTTGGTACAGCCTACATTATCATTCCATTGAATTACATTGTTTCGTTGAACCTCAATTTGTTTCCTCTGTAAACGGCGTCACGGCCGTGTGGTTGTTGCTGAGGATCGCTAGTAACAGTTTGATAATATAAAATAAAATACATGTTGTCTAATGAAATGGTTAGGCAGCGCAGACCACGCTGTGACAGTTTGAACCCAACACATGATGCCGTGTCATCACACAGTTCCATGGTTAGTGCAGGCAACAGACGAGGGTGTAACCTACTATTTTACACTATTCTCCCTGTTTATAATTCTATGTACACAAATCTTCCAACATTAATATAGGTTACATTTTTCAGAAGTAATCAAAACTGTGCATAAAGTCTGGCTCATAAATACTTTGCTTAACCTAAATAATCTACAAGATTAGAGTATTTTTAAATCGACCAATTGGTGCTGAAGCGGAGACGAATATGCATTTACACAGAGTACAAAACATGTTGTCTGGATGTCCTTTGGGTGGTGGACCATTCTTGATAGACACAGGAAACTGTTGAGTGTGAAAAAACCTAACAGTGTTGCAATTCTTGACACATTCAAACCGGTGCGCCTGGCACTTACTACCATACCCATCCGGAGGTACTTAAATATTTTGTCTTGCTTGACTATATCACAACCGGCCGTGATCGGCTCAGCATCGTCCGGGTTAGGGGAGGGTTTGGCCGGGGCAGGCCGTCATTGTAAAAAATAATTTTTGTTAACTGACTTGCCTCATTAAATAAAGGTTAAATAAAACATGCAATTCACCCTCTGAATGGCACACATACACAATCCATGTCTCAAGGCTTTTAAAAATCCTTCTTTAACCTGCCACCTCCCCTTCATCTACACTGATTGAAGTGGATTTAACAATTGACATTATTAAGGGATCATAGCTTTCACCTGGATTCACCTGGTCAGTCGATGTCATGGAAAGATCAGGTGTTCCTAATGTTTTGTCCAAATCAGTGTAGACGGTTTTCTTTGATCCCTAGTATTCTGAACCCGTACTCTTGATATAGTCTAGTCGAGTCTGTCAACAAAATTCAAACTCAAAGCTACACCGTATTTAATGGGATGGCTTTAAGAAGAATTTACTGAAAAGCTTATTAAATTAACTCCATGAGAAAGTCTGTTGGCCAGCACGTGGGAGGGTTATCAGCGGTTGAATTAAATATATTTAGAGCACGCAAGGTAGCCACACCTGCAGAGCGCGTAACACAACTGAATAAGATAAGTCTGAATATCAAATACTGAGAAGTGGGTAGGAAAAGCGACAATTTCCTAAGTCTGAATCAGCCTCTATGTGCCCTGGTCAAAAGCAGAACACTATAGAGAGAATGGAGTGCCTTTTGGGAGACATCCAAAGTCCTGCTCTTTCAATATCTGTGGAGAGAAAATAGCCTTTTCTTCCTCCAGAGATGAACAAGTGCACATTTTATCTTGCTATGTGTCTTGTTAAAGTATTGACTCTGCTGTTATGTTTCTTTTTATAGTAGTGACCCTGTTGTGTGTCTTGTTATAGTACTGACCCTGTTGTTGTGTGTCTTGTTATAGTAGTGACCCTGTTGTTATTTGTCTTGTTATAGTAGTGACCCTGTTGTTGTGTGTCTTGTTATAGTAGTGACCCTGTTGTTGTGTGTCTTGTTATAGTAGTGACCCTGTTGTTGTGTGTCTTGTTATAGTAGTGACCCTGTTGTTGTCTTGTTATAGTAGTGACCCTGTTGTTATTTGTCTTGTTATAGTAGTGACCCTGTTGTTGTGTGTCTTGTTATAGTAGTGACCCTGTTGTTATTTGTCTTGTTATAGTAGTGACCCTGTTGTTGTGTGTCTTGTTATAGTAGTGACCCTGTTGTTATTTGTCTAGTTATAGTAGTGACCCTGTTGTTATGTGTCTTGTTATAGTAGTGACCCTGCTGTTGTCTTGTTATAGTAGTGACCCTGTTGTTATGTGTCTTGTTATAGTAGTGACCCTGTTGTTTTGTCATTTTTATTGTGTTATAATTACTCGTTTTATTATTTTGTTATTTCACCAGGTTAGTCGTTGAGAACACATTCTCTTTTACAATACAGACCTGGTCATTGTTTCATGTGGACAGGAGTTTTTCCTGGTCAGATGGTTACAAGTATCTTTGGTTACATTGTCAGGAAGAACTCTGGGTCCTAGACATTACAGATTTGGACAAATTGAAGGATCCAATAATGCCTCCACACTTGAGAAGAGATCAGTTGAGGATTCTGCAATAGCATATGAGATGTTCAGTCAGATTTGCCAAGGCAGGATACTCTGAGTGCAGCCCAATCCAGAAATCCAGCAGTGGATTCAGATTAAATTCAATTTTCACAGAACCGCTTGTTGAAATGTTGATGAGACTCTCTTGTTCAGATATCGGTAAGTGGACTGGAAGCAGGGCATGAAAGGAATAACGAATCCAGTTGTTTGTGTTGTCCATTTCGGGAAAGTATCTGTGTAATTGCGCACCTAGCTCACTCAGGTGCTTCGCTATATCACATTTGACATTGTCCGTAAGCTTGAGTTCATTTGCACACAAAAAAATCAGAGAATGATGGAAAGACTTGTGCTGTCCTTGTTAATACAGACAGAAAAGGATTCCAACTTCTTAATCATAGCCTCAATTGTCACGGCTGTCTGAAGGATCGGACCAAAATGCAGCGTGTTCGTAGTTCCACATATTTATTTAAATGCAATACATTAAATACTTGAAACACAAAAACAACAAACCGTGACGCAGAGAGGAAAACACACTACTCAAAAGATAATAACCCACAAAACAGGAAGAGAATAACCCCTACTTAAATATGATCTCTAATCAGAGGCAACGAGGATCAGCTGCTTCCAATTAGAGATCAACCCAAACAATCCCAACATAGAAATAGAAAACTAGAACTTAGACATAGAAATAGAAAACATAGAACAACCCAAAACACCCCCTGTCACGCCCTGCCCTACTCTACTATAGAAAATGACATCTTACTAGGGTCAGGACGTGACAGTACCCCCCCCCCCCCCAGATGCAGACTCCGAATGCAAAAAAAAAACTACAAAAAAACAACAAAACAATCACAAAACACAAAGGGAGGGTAGGGTGGGTGACTAATGTCTATGGCGGTGGCTCTGGTTCCGGGCGTAGTACCCCCACCACCCGCTGATCCCCACCCTTCTGTGTGTCCGGAGGAACCAGACCATGGATCATCGCCGGAAGCTTCGGCCTGCTAACTGCCGCTGAGGACTCTGGGCTAAAGGCCGCCGCTGAAGACTCCGGGCTGCAGACCGCTGCTGGAGGCTCCGGACTGGGGGGCGTCGCTGGAGGCTCCGGACTGGGGGGCGTCGCTGGAGGCTCCGGACTGGGGAGCGTCGCTGGAGGCTCCGGACTGGGGGGGCGTCGCTGGGGGCTCCAGACTGGGGGGCGTCGCTGGAGGCTCCGGACTGGGGGGCGTCGCTGGAGGCTCCGGACTGGGGAGCGTCGCTGGGGGCTCCGGGCTGGGGGGGCGTCGCTGGGGGCTCCAGACTGGGGGGCGTCGCTGGAGGCTCCGGACTGGGGAGCGTCGCTGGAGGCTCCGGACTGGGGGGGCGTCGCTGGAGGCTCCGGACTGGGGGGCGTCGCTGGAGGCTCCGGACTGGGGGGCGTCGCTGGAGGCTCCGGACTGGGGAGCGTCGCTGGAGGCTCCGGACTGGAGGGGCGTCGCTGGAGGCTCCGGGCTGGGGAGCGTCGCTGGAGGCTCCGGACTGGGGGGCGTCGCTGGGGGCTCCGGACTGGGGGGGACGTCGCTGGAGGCTCCGGACTGGGGGGGCGTCGCTGGAGGCTCCGGACTGGGGGGGCGTCGCTGGAGGCTCCGGACTGGTGGGGTGCCGCTGGAGGCTCCGGACTGGGGGGGCGCCGCTGGAGGCTCCGGACTGGGGGGGGCGTCGCTGGACGCTGTCCCGCATGCTGAATATAGTTGCGGAGAGTCCCTGTAATCCTAGATTCAGATCATTCAAGCGAGAGAAAACATCACCCAGATAGGCCAGTCGTGTGAGAAACTCATCATCATGCAAGCGGTCAGAGAAGTGAAAATTATAGTCAGTAAAGAAAACTTTAAGCTCGTCTCTCAATTCAAAGAAACATGTCAATTGTTTAAAATAATTGTTTATTTTATTTCACCTTTATTTAAGTTCTCATTTACAACTGCGACCTGGCCAATATAAAGCAAAGCAGTGCGACACAAACAACAACACAGAGTTACACATGGAATAAACAAGCGTACAGTCAATAACACAATAGAAAACAAGAAAGTCTATATACAGTGTGTGCAAATGGCATGAGGAGATAAGGCAATAAATAGGCCATAGTAGAGAAGTAATTACAATTTAGCAAATTAACACTAGAGTCATAGATGAGCAGATGGTGATGTGCAAGTAGAAATACTGGTGTGCAAAAGAGCAGCAAAGTAAATAAAAACAATATGGGGATGAGGTAGGTAGATTGGGTGGGCTATTTACAGATGGACTATGTACAGCTGCAGCGATCGGTTAGCTGCTCAGATAGCTGATGTTTAAAGTTAGTGAGGGAGATATAAGTCTCCAGCTTCAGCGATTTTTGCAATTCGTTCCAGTCATTGGCAGCAGAGAACTGGAAGGAAAGGCGGCCAAAGGCTTTGGGGATGATCAGTGAGATATACCTGCTGGAGCGCGTGCTACGGGTGGGTGTTGTTATCATGACCAGTGAGCTGAGATAATGTGGAGCTTTACCTAGCAAAGACTTATAGATGACCTGGAGCATGTGGGTCTGACCTGGAGCCAGTGGGTCTGGCGACGAATATGTAGCAAGGGCCAGCCAACTAGAGCATACAGGTCGCAGTGGTGGGTGGTATAAGGGGCTTTGGTGACAATACTTTTCCCCTTGATAGCCAGTGCACTTCTGCAGGTTGTAAAAGCGTTACATGGTCGCTGCCCATATCATTGCATAATGCAGAAAATGCACGAGAGTTCAGGGGTTAACCATTTTCACTGTAGTGTCCAAAATGTATTTTATGCTGTCAGGCATTCCCTTGGCAGCAAGAGCCTCTCGGTGGATGCTGCAGTGTACCTAAGTGGTGTTGGGAGCAACTGCTTGCATGCACGTTACCACTCCACTATGTCTCCCTGTCATTGTCACGCCCTGATCTGTTTCACCTGTCCTTGTGTTTATCTCCACCCCCTCCAGGTGTCGCCCATCTTCCCCACTTATCCTCTGTGTATTTTTACCTGTGTTTTCTGTCTGTCTGTGCCAGTTCGTCTTGTTTGTTCAAGTTAGCCAGCATTTTTCTCAGCTCCTGTTTTTCCCCAGTCTCTCTTTTTCTCGTCCTCCTGGTTTATGACTGTCCAGACCCTGCACCCACCCACCTGACCACTCTGCCTGTCCCTGAGCCTCCCTGTCATCCTGTACCTTTACTCCACCTCTGGATTATCGGTCACTGCCTGCCTTGATCTGTCATTTGCCTGCCCCTGTAGTTACAATAAACATTGTTACGTCACACAGTCTGCACTTGGGTCTTACCTTGATCCCTGATAGTCATGGATTTTGCGCCATCAGTACAGATACCAACACATCTTGACCACCAAAGTCCATTTGATGCCACAAAGCTGTCCAGTACTTTAAAAATATCCTCTCCAGTTGTCCTGGTTTCCAGTGGTTTGCAGAAGAGGATGTCTTCCTTAAATTGACCCCCATAAACGTAGCAGATATATACCAGGATCTGTGCCAGGCCGCCACTTCTGTTGACTCATCCAGCTGTAACGCATAGAATTCACTGGCTTGTATGGGAAGCAGTAATTGTTTCAAAACATCTCCTGCCATGTCACTGATGCGTTATGAAACAGTGTTGTTTGATGGAGTAATTGTCTGTATAGATTTTTGGGCCTTTTCCCTCAGCATTGTCCCAGCCATATACGCGGCAGCAAGAAGAATTAAGTCCTCCACAATAGTATGGGGCTTGCCTGTCCTAGCCACTCGGTAGCTCACCATATAAGACGCTTCTAGCCCCTTCTTATTAATGGTATCTGTTGTCTTTATTCTCACTCAAAAAACTCCTGTGGCTTATTTTTCAAATTGGCATGTTTCAGTTTCTAAATGTCTGCGCAAGAGTGAAAGTTTCCCGTGAGAGAGTAACGGTTAATGTGATTGGATGTTAATTATTTGACTAGGCTACCTGTATTTGACATCGTGTTGTTGTTTCACTGAACACTAGATGGTTTAAATTTATTTTTGGCAGTGAAACGAGGCTAGTCAGCCGGGGGAAAAAACTCACCCAAATGTATAGCCCCGTTGGAAAATAGAAACGGACTGTTTGAAAATGTGAATCATATTTTTATTTGCCTTATCCCAGTTTGGGAATAGCTGCTCAAGATGGCGACAGAACGTGTCTTTTCTCTCTAGACAGTAATAGGATGTCGTGTGACGCTGTAGGACTTCAAACACTCTTAGAGTAAGTTTAATCTAAACTTCATTACGGTAATCTGGGGCGGCAGGTAGCCTAGTGGTTAGAGCGTTGGACTAGTAACCGAAAGGTTGCAAGATCGAATCCCTGAGCTGACAAGGTAAAAATCTGTCATTCTGCCCCTGAACTAGGCCGTCATTGAAAATAAGAATGTGTTCTTAACTGACTTGCCTTGTTAAATAAAGATTAAGAAAATATATATATAATTGTGGTGGGGCTCAAGCCTTCACAAATTGTCCAGATCGCAGTGCTCAGTCCTGGCTTTTTCTAAACTGCAATTATAAAAGAAGGTTAAGGAGGGCAGGTGAATTCTCTTCAATGATGCTTCTTTTACAATTGCAGCTTTACAGTAAAATTGATTTCATAACTGTATAAGTTACGTAGGTAAATAAACAACACAAAACCATCCTTACATTTTTGCAGCGTTATTTAGCTTCACTGTCAACAGCAACTAACGTCAATATATCCTAACATCGGTCAATATATCCAAACATAGAAGCTCATTTATTTCTATTAACAATTATTATTTACATCCATATCCTGATATAATTCAACGTAATTCCAAGTCTGGTACATGAATCTCAACATGCGGAAGCTGTTTCCAGACTAGCATTAAACACCGTGGTGAATGATGGCTAACACAGTTCTCATACAAGCCCTGTGATTTAAACTGACTGGTATTCCCTGTCAAACGATATAAATGTATGTTTTTGTACAGTCAGGTGTGAAATTGTCAGGTGTGAAATTGCTGCTGGATTTGGCAGGGTACGGCGGTTTAATGTACTCTCTCAATACATCTACATGTTAGTCATTTAACAGACTCTCTTATCCAGAGATGTACAGTAGTGAGTCATTTAGCAGACTCTCTTATCCAGAGACGTACAGTAGTGAGTCATTTAGCAGACTCTCTTATCCAGAGACGTACAGTAGTGAGTCATTTAGCAGACTCTCTTATCCAGAGAGACTTACAGTAGTGAGTCCTTTAGCAGACTCTCTTATCCAGAGAGACTTACAGTAGTGAGTCATTTAACAGACTCTCTGATCCAGAGAGACTTACAGTAGTGAGTCATTTAACAGACTCTCTTGTCCAGAGAGACTTACAGTAGTGAGTCATTTATCAGACTCTCTTATCCAGAGAGACTTACAGTAGTGAGTCATTTATCAGACTCTCTTATCCAGAGCTACTTACAGTAGTGAGTCATTTATCAGATGCTCTGATCCAGAGAGACTTACAGTAGTGACTGCAATACATTTTAATACTGTTTTTGTACTGGTCCCCGTGGGAACCCACAACCCTGGCATTATGCTCTACCAACTGAGCTACACGGGACCTCTCATATCAGGACCTGACGATCCCACACACACACACACACACACACACACACACACGCGCACACACCTTCCCTCTACAGCCTCTTCAACGATAACTATCCCAGCTCTGACGATTTACTGGTTCCCCCAAATGAAGACGAGAGAGAGACAAAGAGAGAATGAGAGAGAGACGAGAGGGAATGAGAGAGACACACATAGAGAATGAGAGGGAGACACACACAGAGAAAGAGAGAGAGACGAGAGGGAATGAGAGACACAGAGACAACAGGGAGAAATAGAGACTGACATTGGACAGTTTAAAAACCCTGACTATGCATGATTTGAATTCGACAGGCAACTTCGTTAAGAGGTCTTAATAGCGGGCTATTTTAAGGACGGTTGGTGTGTGTGTGTGTGTGTGTGTGTGTGTGTGTGTGTGTGTGTGTGCGTGCGTGCGTGCGTGCGTGCGTGCGAGCGTGCGAGCGAGTGAGCGTTGATTAGAGCTGCAACTACTCTGCTCATGCTGAGTTTAGTTGTACAGAATATCAGTGAGTGAAGCTAGCTGGGACTGTGGGCTGGGGCTGTGTGGTGGGACTGTGGGCTGGGACTGTGGGCTGGGACTGTGGGATGTGGGCTGGGGCTGTGGGCTGGGGGCTGTGGGCTGGGGCTGTGTGGTGGGACTGTGGGCTGGGACTGTGGGATGTGGGCTGGGGCTGTGGGCTGGGGCTGTGGGCTGGGGCTGGGGGCTGTGGGCTGGGGGCTGGGGATGTGGACTGTGGGCTGGGCCTGTGGACTGGGGATGGGGCTGTGGACTGGGGCTGTGGGCTAGGGCTTTGGGCTGTGTGGTGGGGCTGTGGGCTGTGTGGTGGGGCTGTGTGGTGGGGCTGTGGGCTGTGTTGGGCTGGTCTCGTCTGTTTCCTGATATTCTGTTTTCGAGCCTCTTTCTTGTATAAATGATAGTCATCTGCAGAGTCCCCCTCTCTCTGTAATACTCTGGAGAGGAGACAGGAGAGGAGAAGGGAGGAGAGGGGACAGGAGAGGAGACAGGAGGAGACGAGAAGGGAAGAGAGGACAGAGGAGAGGAGAGGGGAGGGGTCAGGAGGAGAGGAGAATGGAGGAGAGTGAAGAGGAGGCAGGAGGAGAGGAGACAGGAGAGGAGACAGGAGAGGAGAGGACATAGGAGAGGGGACTGGAGAGGAGACAGGATGAGAGGGGAGGAGAGGAGAAGAGACAGGAGGAGATGAGAAGGGAGGAGACAGGAGGAGAGGAGAAGAGACAGGAGGAGATAAGAAGGGAGGAGAGGGGAGAGGAGAGGAGACAGGAGGAGAGGATACGAGAGGAGAGGAGACGGGAAGGGAGGAGAGGGGACAGGAGAGGAGACAGGAGGAGACGAGAAGGGAAGAGAGGACAGAGGAGAGGAGAGGGGAGGGGTCAGGAGGAGAGGAGAATGGAGGAGAGTGAAGAGGAGGCAGGAGGAGAGGAGACAGGAGAGGAGACAGGAGGAGAGGCGACGAGAGGAGAGGAGACAGGAGAGGAGACAGGATGAGAGGGGAGGAGAGGAGAAGAGACAGGAGGAGACGAGAAGGGAGGAGAGGGGAGAGGAGACAGGAGGAGAGGAGACGAGAGGAGAGGAGACGGGAAGGGAGGAGAGGGGACATGAGAGGAGACAGGAGGAGACGAGAAGGGAGGAGAGGGGACAAGGGAGGAGAGGAGAGGAGAAGAGAAGGGAGGAGAGAACAGAGTAGAGGAGAAAAGGAAGGAGGAGTAGAGGAGCGCTGTGGAGACACTCATGCCTAGCAGGCAACATGTCTCCACGCCTGCCTCTCTTTGATCATTGTTTTATGAAATGCACCACTCTCTCTCTCCCTGACAAGCATCTGGGATCCACCAGAATGGCACCCTATTCTGGGCCCATAGGACTCTGATAAAAAGTAGTGCACTATATATGGAATAGAGTGGCATTTGGGTTGCAGGTCCTATTACTGCAGCTACAGCCAGAGGAGGGGCCTGACTCAGAGGGCACCTGGGAACCCGTTGGGCTCAGTGGGCTGTTGGGAAGGCGCTGTGCACCGGTCCCTATGCTGCTGGGTGGAGGGAGGTAGAAAAACACATCAACCACAAACCATTCTCCTCCCTTCATGCCACTGTATTGATTATTTAATAGAGTTAGACAACAACATGTTTTGTTCAAGTCTGGTTGCTCTTTAGTTTTGACACATTCTTGCAATAGAAAAAGAAGACTGTACTTTTGACAACTGTGATATACAGAGATAAAGATCAAATCAAAGTTTTCCACTGAACACTTTTGACAACTGAGGTAATAAATACAGGTCTCACCAAAGTCTGTTGCTGTCTGCCACCATCCATGGTTGTTTAACAGGTACATTAACACAACTGATTTAACAGGTAGATCAACACAACTGATTTAACAGGTAGATCAACACAACTGATTTAACAGGTAGATCACCACAACTGATTTAACAGGTACATTAACACAACTGATTTAACAGGTAGATCAACACAACTGATTTAACAGGTAGATCAACACAACTGGTCCCTTGTGGCTCAGTTGGTAGAGCATGGTGTTTGCAACATCCTGTGGGTTTGATTCCCATGGGTGAACAGTACGGAAAAAAAAATATATGTATGAAATGTATGCATTCACTACTGTAAGTCGCTCTGGATAAGAGCATCTGCCAAATGACTAAAATGTAAATTTAACAGGTACATTAACACAACTGATTTAACAGGTAGATCAACTCAACTGATTCTCTAATGTCTTTCGGTATCTCTCTCCCTCTCTCATTCTAGATGTGCTATCCCCCTTCTCTCTCTCTCAATTCAATTTCAATTCAAAGGGCTTTATTGGCATGGGAAACATATGTTAACATTGCCAAAGCAAGGGAAATAGATAATAAACGAAACTGAAATAAACACAATTTTTTTTTACAGTAAACATTACACTCAGAAAAGTTCCAAAAGAATAAAGACATTTCAAATGTCATATTATCTCTACGTACTGTGTTGTAATACTGTGCAAATAGTTAACGTACAAAAGGGAAAATAAATATGGGTTATATTTACAATGGTGTTTGTTCTTCACTGGTTACCCTTTTCTTGTGGCATCAGGTCACAAATCTTGCTGCTGTGATTTCACACTGTGGTATTTCACCCAGTAGATATGGGAGTTTATCAAAATTGGATTTGATTCAAATTCCTTGCGGGTCTGTGTATTCTGAAGGAAATATATGTCTCTAATATGGTCATACATTTGGTAGGAGGTTAGGAAGTGCAGCTCAGTTTCCACCTCATTTTGTGGGCAGTGTGCACATAGCCTGTCTTCTCTTGAGATCCAGGTCTGCCTTCGGCGGCCTTTCTCAATAGCAAGGCTATGCTCACTGAGTCTGTACATACTCAAAGATTTCCTTAAGTTTTGGTCATTCACAGTTGTCAGGTATTCTGCCACTGTGTACTCTGTTTAGGGCCAAATAGCATTATAGTTGGCTCTGCTTTTTTGTAAATTCTTTCCAATGTGTCAAGTAATTATTGTTTTGTTTTCTCATGATTTGGTTGGGTCTAATTGTGTCACTGTCCTGGGGCTCTGCGGGGTCTGTTTGTGTTTGTGAACAGAGCCCCAGGACCAGCTGGCTTAAGGGACTCTTCTCCAGGTTAATTTCTCTGTAAGTGATGGCTTTGTTATGAAAGGTTTTGGGAATCGCTTCCTTTTTAGGTGGTTGTAGAATTGAATGGTTCTTTTCTGGATTTTGATAATTAGCGGGTATCAGCCTAATTCTGCTCTGCATGCATTTTTTGGTGTTTTACGTTGTACACAGAGGATAATTTTAGCAGAATTCTGTATGCAGTCTCAATTTGGTGTTTGTCCCATTTTGTGAATTCTTGGTTGGTGTGTGGAACCCAGGCCTCACAACCTCTCTCTCTCTCTCTCTCTCTCTCTCTCTCTCTTTTTCTCTCTCTCTCTCTCTCTCTCTCTCTCTCTCTCTCTCTGTCTCTCTCTCCCTGTCTCTCTGTCTCTGTCTCTTCTTATCTCTCCCCCTCCCTCTCTCTCTTCCCCACTCTGACTCTCTCTCTTTACCTCCACCCATCTTCCTCTCCCATCTCCCCTCCTGCTGCGATCATATACAGGCTCGTTAATTCAGTAACGCAGTAAATCAGACTCCAGGGTCACAAAGCTCCCAGATAATAACCAAACACCACAGGGGTAAATAAAGGAATAAAACACATGTTCTATGACCACTTGCATTTAATTTGTTTTCTTTGGGCTTATTTATGTATTTTGCCTGCAAATGTTGCCTGTGTGGCTTCTCTCTCATTATCATTCCTTGGCTTCTCTCTAATTACCATCGCTTGGGTTCTCTCTCATTACCATCGCTTGGCTTCTCTCTCATGACCATTGCTTGGCTTCTCTCTCATGACCATTGCTTGGCTTCTCTTTCATTACCATCGCTTGGCTTCTCTCTCATTACCATTGCGTGGCTTCTCTCTCATTACCATTGCTTGGCTTCTCTCTCATTACCATCACTTGGCTTCTCTCTCATTACCATCGCGTGGCTTCTCTCTCATTACCATTGCGTGGCTTCTCTCTCATTACCATTGTGTGGCTTCTCTCTCATTTCCATTGCTTGGCTTCTCTCTCATTACCATCGCATGGCTTCTCTCTCATTACCATTGCTTGGCTTCTCTCTCATTACCATCGCGTGGCTTCTCTCTCATTACCATCGTGTGGCTTCTCTCTAATTACCATCGCTTGGCTTCTCTCTCATTACCATCGCTTGGCTTCTCTCTCATTTCCATTGCTTGGCTTCTCTCTCATTACCATCGCATGGCTTCTCTCTCATTACCATTGCTTGGCTTCTCTCTCATTACCATCGCGTGGCTTCTCTCTCATTACCATCGTGTGGCTTCTCACTAATTACCATCGCTTGGCTTCTCTCTCATTACCATCGCTTGGCTTCTCTCTCATTACCATCGCTTGGCTTCTCTCTCATTTCCATCGCTTGGCTTCTCTCTCATTACCATCGCTTGGCTTCTCTCTCATTACCATCGCGTGGCTTCTCTCTCATTACCATCGCGTGGCTTCTCTCTCATTACCATCACTTGGCTTCTCTCTCATTACCATCACTTGGCTTCTCTCTCATTACCATTGCGTGTGTCACGTCCTGGCCAGTATAAGGATTAATTGTTATTGTAGTTTGGTCAGGACGTGGCAGAGGATTTTTGGTTTATGTGGTTCGGGGTGGTGTTTTTTCTAAAAGGGCATTTGATTTAAGTATTCCGGGGTTTTTGGGCACTGTTCCTTGTTTACGTATTTCTATGTTGATCTAGTTAGTTGTATGTCTATGTTTGGTTAATTGGGGTGGACTTCCAATTGAAGGCAGCTGTGTGGTGTTGCCTTTGATTGGAAGTCCTATATTAGTTGGGTGTGTTTGTCTGTGTAATTGTGGGAGATTGTTTCTTGTTTAGCATGTGTGAGCCTAACAGGACTGTCTAGTAATCGTGAGTTCGTTTTGTTGTTTTTGTATGTTCATTTTTGAGTTTATTAAATGTTCAAAATGAACTATCTCAACTCTGCTGCATTTTGGTCCTCTTTATCCGACGATGATTTCGCTATATCGTCTGACGACGAAGAAATCCCTGACAGCGTGGCTTCTCTCTCATTACCATTGCGTGGCTTCTCTCTCATTACCATTGCGTGGCTTCTCTCTCATTACCATTGCTTGGCTTCTCTCTCATTACTATTGTGTGGCTTCTCTCGCATTACCATTGCGTGGCTTCTCTCTCATTACCATCGCGTGGCTTCTCTCTCATTACCATTGCGTGGCTTCTCTCTCTCGAACACAACTGATTTAACAGGTAGATTCACACAACTTTTTTTTTTTCATTTCACCAGGCAAGTCAGTTAAGAACAAATTCTTATTTACCATGACGGCCTACCCCCTGCCAAACCTGGACAACGCTGGGCCAATTGTGCGCTGCCCTATGGGGACTCCCAATCACGGCCGGATGTGATAAAGCCTGGATTCAAACCAGGGACTGTAGTGACACCTCTTGCACTGAGATGCAGTGCCTTAGACCGCTGCACCATTAGATTAACACAACTGTATTAACAGGTACATTATTTATATATATATATGTATATATGTATGTATGTATGTATGTGTGTTTATCCTTTATTTAACTAGGCAAGTCAGTTATGAACAAATTCTTATTTACAATGACTACCTACCAAAAGGTAAAAAGCCTCCTGCGGGGACGGGGGCTGGGATTAAAAATATAGGACAAAACACACATCACGACAAGAGAGACACCACAACACTACATAAAGAGAGACCTAGTCAACAACATGGCTGCAACACAACATGACAACAACATGGTAGCAACACAACATGGCAGCAGCACAACATGGTAGCAGCACAAAACATGGTACAAACATTATTGGGCACAGACAACAACACAAATGCAAGAAGGTAAAGACAATACATCACAATTGTGTCCATGATGATTCTTTGAATGAAGAGATTGAGATAAAAGTGTCCAGTTTAAGTGTTTTTCTTTTGCAGCTCGTTCCAGTTGCTAGCTGCAGCGAACTGAAAAGAGGGGGCGACTCAGGGATGTTAAATACATTAACACAACTGATTTAATGGGTACATTAACACAACGGATATACCGGGGAGAGCAACTATTTTACTCTAAGTGCTATGGATTTATTGTTACAGAGAAATTGTTATTTTGTCTGTCGGATGCGCTCCTATCATTTAAGTTGAGTTGAGTTGATTAGAATCTGGGTGTGTTGTTCCTGTCTTTTGTTTTAACTAGTAAAGTGCAAAGAAATGTTACTTCTGGTTGGGGGTTAGATTCTGCTTGAATTTGGTTAATAAAAGAACAGTGAATTTGTTTAGACTTTGAGAACTTGCTACCAAGCTCCTGTGTATATCAGACAGTGTTTTCTCTTAGAGATTATTCTGAACTGAAGACACGTGTAATCACATTAAGTCTTAGCCCTTTGGTGATATTCAAGTACTATTCAAGTGTTATTCTGTAATGTATCATGTATTTCATGTACACTGGAATTGTTTGAGTGTTAAATATTTCATGACTAATTGATCCTGTTTGTTGAATAGAGTACATCCTGTTTGTTGAATAGAGTACATCCTGTCTGTTGAATAGAGTACATCCTGTTAGTTGAATAGAGTACATCCTGTTAGTTGAATAGAGTACATCCTGTTAGTTGAATAGAGTACATCCTGTTAGTTGAATAGAGTACATCCTGTTTGTTGAATAGAGTACATCCTGTTAGTTGAAGTGCAAGATAGACCCATGTTCATTACAGTTATACCAAGTCGGTGATGCAAAGCCTTGACTTGAGCTTCTAAATCCTCATGTCCTGTTGCTGCATTTATTCACATCATTTGGGAGTCAGATTGATAAATATAGTATTCAACATAATTCCTACATAATGGTGACCCATCATCCTCAGCCGATGGGGTTTTCCACCAAACTACAAGACTCCACTCTTAGAAAAAAGGGTTATTTGGCTGTTCCCATAGGAGAACACTTTCTGGTTCCAGTTAGAACCCTTTTGGGTTTCATGTAGAACCCTCTGTGGAAAGGGTTCTACATGGAACCCAAACCTGTTCTACCTGGAAACAAAAGGGTTTACTGAAAACCAAAACGTGTTCTTAAAAGAGTTCTCCAGCCGAAGAACCCTTTTTTGGTTCTAGATAGCACCTTTTAACTATAGCATGAAGTCCAAGGAACTGTCCGTAGATCTCAGAGATGAGGCGCATATCTGTAGAAGGATAAACAATTTATAGAGTGTTGAAAGTTTCTAAGAGCACAGTGGTCTTCATCATTGGGAAATGGAAAAAATATGGAACTACCCAGACTCTGCCTAGAGCTGGCCGTCCGACCAAACTGAACAACCGGACAAGAAGGACCTTGGTCAGAGAGGTGAACAAGAACACACTGTCCACTCTGACAGAACTACAGAGTTCCTTGGCTGAGATGGGAGAACCTGCCAGACGGACAACAGTCTCTACATCACTGCACTAATCTGTGCTTTATGGGAGAGCAGCCAGACGGAAGCCCGTCCTGAGAAAAAGACACATGACATCACGCCTGGAGTTTTTCAAAAAGACACATGACAGACTCTCAGAGCATAAAGCAAAAGATTCTGTGGTCTGATGATACACAAATGTAACTCTTTGGCCTGAATGCAAAGCTTTATGTCTGAAGAAAACCAGGCACAGTTTATCACCTGTGCACCCTCCCTACTGTGAAGCATGGTGGTGGCAGCATCATGCTATGGGAATGCTTTTAAATGACAGGGACTGGGAGACTAGTAAGGATAGAGGGAACAATGAATGGAGCAAAATATAGGAAAATCCTTGATGAAAACCAGCTTCAGAGTGCAAACAACCTTAGACTGGGGCAAGAATTGTTCACATTCTAACAGGACAATAACCCCTAGTATACGTCCAGAGCAACACTGGAATGGCTTCAGAACAGGAATGACCAAAAGTATGTGGACACCTGCTCATCAAACATCTCATTCTAAAATCATGGGCATTAATATGGAGTTGGTCCCCCTTTTTCTGCTTTAACAGCCTTCACTCTTCTGGGAAGTCTTTCCACTAGATGTTGGAACATTACTGCGGGGACTTGCTTCCATTCAGCCACAAGAGCATTAGTGAAGTCCTTCACTGATGTTGGACGATTAGGCCTGGCTTGCTGTCAGCATTCCCATTTATCCCAAAGGTGTTCGATGGCGTTGAGGTCAGGGCTCTGTGCAGGCCAGTCAAGTTCTTCCACACCGATCTCGACAAACCATTTCTGTATGGGCCTCACTTTGTGCACGGGGGCATTGTCATGCTGAAACAGGAAAGGGCCTTCCCCAAAAATGTTGGAAGCACAGAACTATCTAGAAGAAAAAGAAACGCACACCTATTTACGTGAGGTGCTGGCTAGCGGAGTAGAAAACTAGAAAATAAGGGAGACCCGCACACTCTAGGAGCTCAGATGCAAAAATGTAATATCCAACGTTTCGACATCCAAGCTGTCTTCATCAGGTTATGATCATAAACACTGCGAGATGACTCGTTTATATAGTGTCAAAAGACACAGGTGTCTGTAATCATGGCCAAGTGTGGACTAATATCATTGGTTAATTCTCAAATATAAAAATGGCATACAAAGAACACCATACAAAAAAATGAATGGATAGCATATGATCATAGACTCATTTTAGACTACACAAGCTTACAAACAATTACAATGGCAAAGTCACAATAATCACAAGAATGGCTTCAGATCAAAGTCTATGTTGAGACCGAAGGGAGCAAGGGTCTTTAAATTAAAGATCCAGGCAGCCTCTCGTTTTAACAATAAATTATCAAGGTCACCCTCTCTCCTAGGAGGGTGACGTTCGATGCCGATATAATGCAGAGACTAAATCGAGTGGTTTGCTTCCAAAAAGTGGGCCGCAACTGGATAAGTCAAGTTTTTGCACCTAATGGTGCTACGATGCTCTGAGATACGTACTTTTAATTCGCGCTTTGTTTTACCCACATAGTTTTTACCACAAGTACAAGTTATAAGATAAATAAATGCCTTAGTGGAGCACGTGATAACACCTTTGATTGGGATCTGTTTCTCTGTTTGGGGGGTGTTTGAAGGATCTACATTTATAAGTGCCCTTGCATTGAGCACAGCCATTACACTTGTAGTTTCCATCCAGTAGGGGCGCAAATAGACGTTGTTCAGGAATATCTTGGGGTGGCAAATCAGAGTGTACCAATTGGCCTCTGAGATTTCTGCCCCGCGAGAATACGACCAAGGGAAGGTCCGAAAACACATCACCGAGACTATCTTAGAATGTGCCGATGTTTGTGAACGATTCCCTTAATTTGTTCGGAACGCTTTGAAAAGCGGGTAGTTAGAATGCAAGAATGCGTCTTTTTGCGAGACTGACCTTGAAAAAGGTCATGTTTTGTTTTGAATTTTCTCAATGGCAGTATTAATCTGACCATTTTTGTACCCCCCTCTCCTTGAACTTTCTTTGTGTCTCAGCCATATTTCTGTCGAAATCTGATTGTTTTTTGCAAATTCTTTTGATTGGACAGAATTGGCTGTAGGGCAAACTATTTTTCAAGGGAAGTGGGTGACAACTATCATGCCTCAACAAACTGTTACGATCAGTAGGTTTCCTGTAAAGATCAGTGTATAGAACATTATCTTCACACAAGATCAGAAGATCAAGGAAACTGATTTGATGTGTATCAGATTGCATAGTAAATCTCAAATGTTCAGAACAGGAGTTAAGAAAAGCATGGAATGCTGGAGCTGTTTGGCATCACCCCTCCATAGAACACAAATATCATCAATATACCGTCTCCAAATAATGATGTTAGGCAATATTTTTTTTTTGAGAGGCTTGAAAATAGACTGTTTCTCAAAGCACAGAACTGTCTAGAATGTCGTTGTATGCTGTAGAGTTAAGATTTCCCTTCACTGGAACTAAGGGGTCCGAACCATCATTCCTCCTCCACCAAACTTTACAGTTGGCACTATGCATTCGGGCAGGTAGCATTCTCCTGGCATCCGCCAAACCCAGATTTATCCATCAGATTGCCAGATGGTGAAGCGTGATTCATCACTCAAGAGAACGCGTTTCCACTGCTCCAGAGACCAGTGGCAGCGAGCTTTACACCACTCCAGCTGACGCTTGGCATTGAGCATGGTGATCTTAGGCTTGTGTGCGGCTGCTCGGCCATGGAAACCCATTTCATGAAGCTCCCGACGAACAGTTCTTGTGCTGACGTTGCTTCCAGAGGCAGTTTGGAACTCGGTAGTGAGTGTTGCCACTTCATAATAACAGCACTTATAGTTGACCAGGGCAGGAATTTGATGAACTGACTTGTTGGAAAGATGGCATCCTATGAGGACAGACGGTGCCACGTTGAAAGTCACTGAGTTCTTCAGTAAGGCCATTCTACTGCCATTGTTTGTCTATGGAGATTGCATGGCTGTGTGCTCGATTTTATACACCTGTCAGCAACGGGTGTGGCTGAAATAACTGAATCCGCTAATTTGAATATGTAGTGTATTTCTGTATTTAATTTTCAATAATTTGCATACATTTCTAAAAACATGTTTTTTTTTTCTTTCTCTCTCTCTCTCTCTCTCTCCTTTCTCTCTCTCTCTCTCTCTTTCTCTCTCTCTGTCTCTCGGTTACAGGCAGTCAGTTGTGTGGTCTTCATTAAATTATACTTTTTCTATCAATGCACAGGAAATAGAAAGTCCCACTTCACACCCTAATCCCATATATAGTGCACTACTTTTGAGAAGAGCCCTATGTTCCCTGGCCATAAGTAGTGCGTTAATTAAATAGCGAATAGGATGCCATTTTGGAGTCATTCTCAGATTGCCTGTGTCATTACTGTTGAAAGGTTAAGGTCGCCATTTAAGTAGTCTCATCCTGATGATGTCATTTGGTGGAAGCATGTTAAATACAGATACCAGGTGATAACACGACGATCAGTGTACAGATAGGGTCATTTACAGGGTTGAGTTAGATTACAACTCATATGAATACCGTTGGCCTTTTGACTCTTACAAAGTCGTGGTAAAGTATGCCCAGGCATGCACGGCTTGCAAAACCTTTTAAAGTTGAACCACCTTCAAGAGATGCTAATGCTATAGGAGAGAAATAGGGAGAGCATTGTTTTCCTCTTTTCATTTTTAGTGTTTTGATTTGAGCTGATAAGGAAACTGAGAGAGATATGACAGGACTGAGAGGACCATTCAAGACCAAGTTTTTTGTTGTTGTAGGTTTGGACTTGATGTAAGAAAGAGACAAACTCAGTCTCAGTCCGGTGTCTCCCATTATCTTTGGTTTCAAATTTGGTGAGCAGTGGTTGTCGACTGATATGAAGCTCAAATCCACTGTGTCAGTTCAGAGTGAGGTTGTTAGCTGACTGCGTGTGTGTGTGTGTCAGTTCAGTGTGAGGTTGTTAGCTGACCGTGTGTATGTTGTGTGTGTCAGTTCAGAGTGAGATTGTTAGCTGACCCAGTATTCGGTCTGAGGTTCCATGCTCCACTGAATCGCCATGCAATCTAGTCCCGTGGCTCACCAGAAATTAAGAACTTTATGTGTGTGTGTGTATGCATTCATTTTATAGGTTTCATCTTTATTCAAAGAGTAGGCCTCTAGAACTGGGTTCAAATAGCATTTGCTTTCTTCCTAAATACTCTTAATTGAGCCTGGCCGCTCTGCCAGGTGGGCAAATTTTCCCCTTTTGGGACTATCCCATTAGTTCCATTGAGTCAGGCAAGCTCCATCAAGAGCAGCTAAAGTATTTGAAAGAAAACAAATAATATTTGAACCCAGGTCTGTGTACTTCTTCCTGGAGGAGTGATCCAGTGGAAATAGAAGCAGTTAGGCAGGGGTCTCCAACCTTTTCCAACATGAGAGCTGCTGGAAAAAAATGAAACATGTCGCAAGCTACTTTTCTTTTTCTTTTTAAAAAAATTTTTCACACACACTTCTCTTCTTCTCTCCCATGCAATGCTTCTCTTCTTCTCTCCCATGTAATGCTTCTCTTCTTCTCTCCCATGCAATGCTTCTCTTCTTCTCTCCTATGCAAGGCTTCTCTTCTTCTCTCCCATGCAAGGTTTCTCTTCTTATCTCCCGTGCAACGCTTCTCTTCTTCTCTCCCATGCAATGGTTCTCTTCTTCTCTCCTGTGCAACTCTTCTCTTCTTCTCTCTCGTGCAACGCTTCTCTTCTTCTCTCCCATGCAACGCTTCTCTTCTTCTCTCCCGTGCAACTCTTCCCTTCTTCTCTCCCGTGCAACTCTTCTCTTCTTCTCTCCCGTGCAACTCTTCTCTTCTTCTCTCCCGTGCAACGCTCCACTTCTTCTCTCCCGTGCAACTCTTCTCTTCTTCTCTCCCGTGCAACTCTTCTCTTCTTCTCTCCCGTGCAACGCTCCTCTTCTTCTCTCCCGTGCAACTCTTCTCTTCTTCTCTCCCGTGCAACGCTCCTCTTCTTCTCTCCCGTGCAACTCTTCTCTTCTTCTCTCCCGTGCAACTCTTCTCTTCTTCTCTCCCGTGCAACTCTTCTCTTCTTCTCTCCCGTGCAACTCTTCTCTTCTTCTCTCCCGTGCAACTCTTCTCTTCTTCTCTCCCGTGCAACTCTTCCCTTCTTCTCTCCCGTGCAACTCTTCCCCTGGTCCATGGTGTACTAGAGATGTGTTTTCTGTCAATATTAAAATAAAAAATTTAATCAAATGTTCTTTGTCACAGTCTAACCCAGTGGAGGGGGAGTAGTTAGGGTATCCCTAACCAGCAGAACTACAGTCTAACCCAGTGGAGGGGGAGTAGTTAGGGTATCCCTAACCAACAGAACTACAGTCTAACCCAGCGGAGGGGGAGTAGTTAGGGTGTCCCTAACCAACAGAACTACAGTCTAACCCAGTGGAGGGGGAGTAGTTAGGGTGTCCCTAACCAGTAGAACTACAGTCTAACCCAGCGGAGGGGGAGTACTGTCGTTAGGGTGTCCCTAACCAACAGATGTGGCAGGGCTTGAAAACTATTACGGACTACAAAGGGAAACTTTAGTTTATGTAGTAAATATTTTCTTAACTCTATTTATTTAACTGCATTGTCGGTTAAGGGCTTGTTAGTAAGCGTTTCACGGTAAAGTCTTTATTTGTTGTATTCGGCGCTTGTGACAAATAACATTTTGATTTGATCTGAAGGGGAGTAGTTACCAGCGGTACCCACTTCACCCTCAACGATGAGGAGAAACAGCGTGAATAGATAGCAGCAGTACAGATAGATCTACTCTCTGGTCATTGGCAATGAGTTTAAGAGCAGCAGGTAGTGCCTGCTGAACACCAACACTTACAGACTGGTAGTGCATCCCAAATGGCACCCTATTCCCTATAGTGCACTACGGGTCTTAATTACAAGTAGTGCACTGTACGGAACCATTTGAGATGCAGTCTGGGAAGCTGCCTCCACTGAGAGAGAGATTCAAATAACATCAAAGCTGACATTGATGAAAATGTTTCAGAGCTCCATCTCATTATCGTCAGGAACAGGCAGATAGGGAAGTAACATATCTATAGAATCTATCATGAAGAAATGACTGGAACGGTTTTATTATACACAAGGTAGGTATGTGGTACGACCAACACGTGTTGGAATCAAAGTGGTGTCTTTGAGTTACATACAGTATAGTACCTTGTGGCTGACTGGTAGCTCTCTCTCTGTCTATATCTCTCTGTCTCTCTCTCTCTGTCTCTCTCTCTCCTCTCTCTCTCTCTCTGTGTCTCCCCCTCTTCCTCCCTCTCCTTCCCTCCATTCCTCCCCCCCCTCTCTCTACCTCTCATCTCCTCCATTCTAGCCCCAGCAAGTGAATCAGTGCGATTTTCCATAAGATAAATCACATCAGTTGAAATTGAAGCATTGATTGTGATGCGCTGAGGGAAGAGAAAGGGGGAAAAACACTGATCCTGCAAAATGGGATTTTATGACTTCTGCTGTCACATTTAGTCACTTTGCCAATTTACCACCATCGCCTTGCGTCTCTATAGGCCCCTGACGATGTTCTCGGGGGTGGTTGGGGGACTGTGGGGATGCGATGCTCTGACACATTGGCACTGACTGCCACGAGCACCCAGGCACAATACATCTCTCCCATTATATTGTAGAAAACACAAAAGGTTTGATGTCTGCAGGTCGAGTGTGTCCCCGCCCCCCCCCCCCACGAGACATAACCTCTTCACAATAGAGATTGCGTTTGCATTCCATAGTTTATCCATTATGTCAGATAGCGACTGAGTCTGTTATACAGAGACATGCATTTCATTATGTCAGATAGCGACTGAGTCTGTTATACAGAGACATGCATTTCATTATGTCAGATAGCGACTGAGTCTGTTATACAGATACAGACTTACAGAAGGAGGGTAATTCATTCATTTTCTATCAGAATATTTTGTATAAAGATAAGCATTATATTTTTAGATAGTAGGATTAACTCTGGTAGGCCTGAAACATTCTTCCTCACCTTAAATGCAACTGTGCGCACTGCCTTCATATCATAGGCCTGCAGTAGCTAAAGCTTAAAAGTAACCACACCAAACCTTCACAAAAAATGTTTTTAAAACTTTATTAGGGTAATATCAAAAGTAAATCAAGCCATTGTTTATTGGGAATATATGAGCAGCAATATTGCATTATTATATTGTGGCAAACACAGTATTTCTGGAATTTAATTTGGCCAAAGAAAATGGCTCAGCAGAATGAAATGATTGTTTAAGACCTTCACAAAAATTCTGAACAGGATATTTTGCAGCAGTTACCAACAAAAGCAAGTGCCTATTTTACGCAACAAGTGACAGAAATTGGCGCACTTTACTTATTTTACACCAGACCTACTTATAACCTATTTTAATGTAAGAACACAATTGAAAAGACAGATTGAATTTGATTTTGCCAAATAAAATGTCTCAACAGAATTAAACAAAACAGGTTTTGCATGTAAAAAAAAAATGGTTTCAGTTAATAAATAGGAGTACAATAATAATAAGGATATAAAATAATAATCATGATAAAACAATTGATTATAAGTAAAGGTAAGTTCCAAAATTGCATTCTACCTGAATAGGGAGTTGCACAGTAGCCTGCATTTGGCCATGCCAACGTTCCTCTCATTTTCCACTACAATATTACAATTTATATTAAATTCCCCTTGTAGGCTTTTCACTATAGGCATGCTCTTTTTCCTCCATCTTCACAATTAACGGTGGCCTTGGCCAAGGCTCCTCTCTCTCGCTCTCTCTCACTCCTCAGCCGCATACTCACATGCATGCAAGGTGTGAAAGAATGGTGTTGAATTGCGAATTCAGAGGTGTAGGCTATGATAGACAGCCTCTCCAGGACAATTTGATTTATTAGCTTTTTAATTAAATTACCAGCTAAGGGAAACCCTGTCGCATTTTCCCATCAGAGTTGTGATTCCATCAAATTGACTTGTTGCAGATAAAAGTCTGTGTAAATGCGTAGTGCACATTATAATAACTTTTTAAATGGGTTTCCATTGCATTTCAACTGAGGGTTAACTGATGGTTTTGTCACAATTTTTTGTTGTTGTAGGTATAGTGAATGTGCCCAGTCTGGTGTTCACTCTAGCCAACAGCTAGATAAAGTGCAGGTATAGCCTAATACACGATGAGATTATTATGGACAAAAGTGCGAGATTATTTTAATTTGTCAAACGGCAGCCAAACCATCGATCATCATGTCACCAGAATAAGACCCTCGGGAGAATGATGATATGCAACAGACAGCGCATTCAGTTTAAGAAGTAAAAATACAGCCAGACTGGCCTACTACTGTGCCTTTCTAGACCTTATACTGTGCAGAGTAGACCCACTACTGATCCTTATCAACTGTGGAGAGTAGACCCACTACTGATCCTTATAAACTGTCCAGAGTAGACCCACTACTGATCCTTATCAACTGTAGAGAGTAGACCCACTACTGATCCTTATAAACTGTCCAGAGTAGACCCACTACTGATCCTTATCAACTGTCCAGAGTAGACCCACTACTGATCCGTATCAACTGTGGAGAGTAGACCCACTACTGATCCTTATCAACTGTCCAGAGTAGACCCACTACTGATCCTTATCAACTGTGGAGAGTAGACCCACTACTGATCCTTATAAACTGTCCAGAGTAGACCCACTACTGATCCTTATCAACTGTAGAGTAGACCCACTACTGATCCTTATAAACTGTCCAAAGTAGACCCACTACTGATCCTTATCAACTGTGGAGAGTAGACCCACTACTGATCCGTATCAACTGTGGAGAGTAGACCCACTACTGATCCTTATCAACTGTCCAGAGTAGACCCACTACTGATCCTTATCAACTGTCCAGAGTAGACCCACTACTGATCCTTATAAACTGTGGAGAGTAGACCCATTACTGATCCTTATCAACTGTCCAGAGTAGACCCACTACTGATCCTTATCAACTGTAGAGAGTAGACCCATTACTGATCCTTATCAACTGTCCAGAGTAGACCCACTACTGATCCTTATCAACTGTAGAGAGTATAAGCTGGGAGAATAAGTGGTCACATTATTATAGGACGACTTGGGAGAATGATGATATGCAACAGACAGCGCATTCAGTTTAAGAAGTAAAAATACAGCCAGACTGGCCTACTACTGTGCCTTTCTAGACCTTATACTGTCCAGAGTAGACCCACTACTGATCCTTATCAACTGTGGAGAGTAGACCCACTACTGATCCTTATAAACTGTCCAGAGTAGACCCACTACTGATCCTTATCAACTGTAGAGAGTAGACCCACTACTGATCCTTATAAACTGTCCAGAGTAGACCGACTACTGATCCTTATCAACTGTCCAGAGTAGACCCACTACTGATCCGTATCAACTGTGGAGAGTAGACCCACTACTGATCCTTATCAACTGTCCAGAGTAGACCCACTACTGATCCTTATCAACTGTCCAGAGTAGACCCACTACTGATCCTTATAAACTGTGGAGAGTAGACCCATTACTGATCCTTATCAACTGTCCAGAGTAGACCCACTACTGATCCTTATCAACTGTAGAGAGTAGACCCATTACTGATCCTTATCAACTGTCCAGAGTAGACCCACTACTGATCCTTATCAACTGTAGAGAGTAGACCCACTACTGATCCTTATCAACTGTCCAGAGTAGACCCACTACTGATCCTTATCAACTGTGGAGAGTAGACCCACTACTGATCCTTATCAACTGTCCAGAGTAGACCCACTACTGATCCTTATAAACTGTGGAGAGTAGACCCACTACTGATCCTTATCAACTGTCCAGAGTAGACCCACTACTGATCCTTATAAACTGTGGAGAGTAGACCCATTACTGATCCTTATCAACTGTCCAGAGTAGACCCACTACTGATCCTTATAAACTGTAGAGAGTAGAACCACTACTGATCCTTATAAACTGTAGAGAGTAGACCCACTACTGATCCTTATCAACTGTGGAGAGTAGACCCACTACTGATCCGTATCAACTGTAGAGAGTAGACCCACAACTGATCCTTATGAACTGTAGAGAGTAGACCCACTACTGATCCTTATAAACTGTGGAGAGTAGACTCATTACTGATCCTTATCAACTATCCAGAGTAGACCAACTACTGATCCTTATAAACTGTGGAGAGTAGACCCATTACTGATCCTTATCAACTGTCCAGAGTAGACCCACTACTGATCCTTATCAACTGTCCAGAGTAGACCCACTACTGATCCTTATAAACTGTGGAGAGTAGACCCACTACTGATCCTTATCAACTGTCCAGAGTAGACCCACTACTGATCCTTATAAACTGTGGAGAGTAGACCCATTACTGATCCTTATCAACTGTCCAGAGTAGACCCACTACTGATCCTTATAAACTGTAGAGAGTAGACCCACTACTGATCCTTATAAACTGTAGAGAGTAGACCCACTACTGATCCTTATCAACTGTGGAGAGTAGACCCACTACTGATCCGTATCAACTGTAGAGAGTAGACCCACTACTGATCCTTATAAACTGTAGAGAGTAGACCCACTACTGATCCTTATAAACTGTGGAGAGTAGACTCATTACTGATCCTTATCAACTATCCAGAGTAGACCAACTACTGATCCTTATAAACTGTGGAGAGTAGACCCATTACTGATCCTTATCAACTGTCCAGAGTAGACCCACTACTGATCCTTATCAACTGTCCAGAGTAGACCCACTACTGATCCTTATAAACTGTGGAGAGTAGACCCACTACTGATCCTTATCAACTGTCCAGAGTAGACCCACTACTGATCCTTATAAACTGTGGAGAGTAGACCCATTACTGATCCTTATCAACTGTCCAGAGTAGACCCACTACTGATCCTTATAAACTGTAGAGAGTAGACCCACTACTGATCCTTATAAACTGTAGAGAGTAGACCCACTACTGATCCTTATCAACTGTGGAGAGTAGACCCACTACTGATCCGTATCAACTGTAGAGAGTAGACCCACTACTGATCCGTATCAACTGTAGAGAGTAGACCCACTACTGATCCTTATAAACTGTAGAGAGTAGACCCACTACTGATCCTTATAAACTGTGGAGAGTAGACTCATTACTGATCCTTATCAACTATCCAGAGTAGACCAACTACTGATCCTTATAAACTGTGGAGAGTAGACCCATTACTGATCCTTATCAACTGTCCAGAGTAGACCCACTACTGATCCTTATCAACTGTCCAGAGTAGACCCACTACTGATCCTTATAAACTGTGGAGAGTAGACCCACTACTGATCCTTATAAACTGTGGAGAGTAGACCCACTACTGATCCTTATAAACTGTGGAGAGTAGACCCATTACTGATCCTTATCAAAGAGTAGACCCATTACTGATCCAAATGAAACATTCAAATCACATGGCTTTTGCTCCATTATTCAAATGATATTTTCACTTTAGCCTAGAATAGAATTTTGTACTCACTTGAAAATGATAATACTGTTATTAATTGTACTGTGGTGTTGTAGGCTACTATAGACTAGCTAGGTTTAACTGTCCCTAAACAAGACCAATAGAGGAGCTTTGTGAGCTCTGTGTTTCATGTCTTCACTGTAATGTGATGCATCTGGCCTCTCTACTGCCTTTCAGCTATTCATATTTCTTCCTGTTGATTCATGTTGCATATTCATGCAGCTTTGAATGCTTTTGTCTGTGGTATAATTGCTAGTTAGCCTATTGCAGATCTGGGCGAAAACAGTCCACCTACCACTATTGTCACTAAATGGTGGATAGAGGGTAGGATAGACAGACTGGTAGAGTATATTGGCCTGTGGTATAGTAAATGTTAGCACACTGAAAAGCATAGTGCATAAGGGAAGAACCAAAACACCTTGATATATGGGAGGTGCATGCATGCAGATGAGGACATGTGGCTATATGGAATAAATTATATAGTAAAACCTGCAGAATGATGAATGTCAAGTAGGAAAGACACTCTCCCCTGTAACCAACAACAACCACACTACCCTCCCTTGTAACCAATAACAACCACACTACTCTCCCCTGTGCCCAATAACAACCACACTACCCTCCCCTGTAACCAATAACAACCACACTACTCTCCCCTGTAACCAACAACAACCACACTACCCTCCCCTGTAACCAATAACAACCACACTACTCTCCCATGTGCCCAATAACAACCACACTACTCTCCCCTGTAACCAATAACAACCACACTACTCTCCCCTGTAACCAATAACAACCACACTACTCTCCCCTGTAACCAACAACAACCACACTACTCTCCCCTGGAACCAATAACAACCACACTACCCTCCCCTGTAACCAACAACAACCACACTACTCTCGCCTGTAACCAACAACCACACTACTCTCCCCTGTAACCAATAACAACCACACTACTCTCCCCTGTAACCAACAACAACCACACTACTCTCCCCTGTAACCAATAACAACCACACGACTCTCCCCTGTGCCCAACAACAACCACACTACTCTCCCCTGTGCCCAATAACAACCACATTACTGTCCCCTGTAACCAACAACAACCACACTACTTTCCCCTGTAACCAATAACAACCACATTACTGTCCCCTGTAACCAACAACAACCACACTACTCTCCCCTGTAACCAATAACAACCACACTACCCTCCCCTGTGCCCAATAACAACCACATTACTGTCTCTTGTACCCATTAAAACCACACTACTCTCCCCTGTGTCCAACAACAACCACACTACTCTCCCCTGTGTCCAACAACAACCACACTACTCTCCCCTGTACCCATTAAAACCACACTACTCTCCCCTGTAACCAACAACAACCACAGTACTCTCCCCTGTAACCAATAACAACCACACTGCTCTCCCCTGTGCCCAACAACAACCACACTACTCTCCCCTGTGCCCAATAACAACCACATTACTGTCCCCTATAACCAACAACAACCACACTACTCTCCCCTGTAACCAATAACAACCACATTACTGTCCCCTGTAACCAACAACAACCACACTACTCTCCCCTGTAACAAATAACAACCACACTACTCTCCCCTATAACCAACAATAACCACACTACTTTCCCCTGTAACCAATAACAACCACATTACTGTCCCCTGTAACCAACAACAACCACACTACTCTCCCCTGTAACCAATAACAACCACACTACCCTCCCCTGTGCCCAATAACAACCACATTACTGTCTCTTGTACCCATTAAAACCACACTACTCTCCCCTGTGTCCAACAACAACCACACTACTCTCCCCTGTGTCCAACAACAACCACACTACTCTCCCCTGTACCCATTAAAACCACACTACTCTCCCTTGTAACCAACAACAACCACAGTACTCTCCCCTGTAACCAATAACAACCACACTGCTCTCCCCTGTGCCCAACAACAACCACACTACTCTCCCCTGTGCCCAATAACAACCACATTACTGTCCCCTATAACCAACAACAACCACACTACTCTCCCCTGTAACCAATAACAACCACATTACTGTCCCCTGTAACCAACAACAACCACACTACTCTCCCCTGTAACCAATAACAACCACACTACTCTCCCCTATAACCAACAACAACCACACTACTCTCCCCTGTAACCAATAACAACCACATTACTGTCCCCTGTAACCAACAACAACCACACTACTCTCCCCTGTAACCAATAACAACCACACTACCCTCCCCTGTGCCCAATAACAACCACATTACTGTCTCTTGTACCCATTAAAACCACACTACTCTCCCCTGTGCCCAACAACAACCACATTACTGTCCCCTGTAACCAACAACAACCACACTACTCTCCCATGTAACCAATAACAACCACACTACTCTCCCCTGTGCCCAATAACAACCACATTACTGTCCCCTGTAACCAACAACAACCACACTACTCTCCCCTGTAACCAATAACAACCACACTACCCTCCCCTGTGCCCAATAACAACCACATTACTGTCCCTTGTACCCATTAAAACCACACTACTCTCCCCTGTGCCCAATAACAACCACACTACTCTCCCCTGTGCCCAATAACAACCACATTACCCTCCCCAAATCAAAATAAATACATTTGACAATTCTCCCCTATTTTGCCCCAGTAAATTGCGGATCTGTCCCTAATCCAATGCTGCCACGCTGAATACAAACAGTACAGTACATGTATACAGTATAGGCTACATAGTGAACATGAACATTTACAGCTCTTCATCTGATCGCCATGTTGTCGCAGAGAATATTCCTTATTTAACATGAGAGGGTCACAAACAATACCTAGTAATGCTTATACTGCCAGAAATATTAAAATCTCACCTTTCCGGTAAAAATAGTTATAAATTGCTGAGGTGTAGTCACTTTTGAGGACACAAGCAGACAATACAAAAATTGTTGAAATGATCAAAACGCATTCCAAATATGGTAACAATCAAATGATAAACTTCTTATATTTCACCTTTCTTTATAACTGTAAAATAAATATGATCATACTTAGTGACAGTATAAAATTGGCTTAATTTCATTTAACTGAAGACGGCCAATTTTCTGCACAGCGTTCTCTGAGCAACACGGAGACCCTCTGTGAAAGTGTTCTTGTTGCAATTCCACAAAATGATTGTGTCTTTTTTATTCATGTTGAGTGCTCTAAATCCATCTGAGAACATCACAGCGAGATGATACTGCCTTTTCTGTTATCGCTGGGCTCTCTCCTTTCATATGCCGTATTGTAAGCGGAAGCTGCTAGGATCACATCCAGAGGAAATTGATTCTTTGTCTGGATAGGCAAGACTTGTTGACTTGTTGCTCCCCTATGCAAATGAGGTGTCCATTTTCACATACTGCATCTGAGCTGAGAGTGGAAGCGGGAGAGTGTAGTGTTCACTGAGTGTACAGCAATTGATGTTGTGCCATTCACAGAGCGCTCTGTACACCAAAAAATGTCGGTCGAACTAGGGCTGTGCCTGTCAAGAAATTTCGTCAGCCGATGATTGTCTAGCAAATAACTGTCGGTCTCACGGTAATTGACCATTAATTAACATAATGGGGTTCCACACATACTAGCTGCTGATGTGTGCCTTTTGAAACATCTACATTTTAAAAGTCTAAAGTGTAATAAATCCATTTAATTGCCTGTACACCATAACAATAAATCCATTATTTATTTCATGCAGGTCTTTCCTATGAAACATTATAATATAAAGAAGTGCCATTATTTTATATTATATGATTTTATAGTAAGAATATAATTGAACTTCGCTGAATAAAATTGAAAGCATATTTTCCACGAGTTAGTGCACACATGGATCAGTTATTCTGTGTTCAGCTTAAAAAGTGATCATTTGAAACAGGTTAGATGCTATGTTAAGAGTTATTTTGGCAACTTTAGTTGTGAATAATATAAACCTTAGAATGTCTTATGAAATCAAAACATATATGGGCTGCATGATTCCACTATATTGATGATGTTAAAAAACGAGAGTTGTTATCCCGCCATCATGACAGGGTGGTCTTCAGATGTGTCCGGTTCCTTCTCTTCCGGGTCATCTCGGTGTCCGCATGCACTCTCAACTTTAGTTGTTCTACAAACGTTGTTTTGATTTGTAATACACTCTAAGGCTGCATGATGAGACTAATGATGATTTGAAAAAGGTAGCTTAAAAGGTATGAGCTCTGCTTTGTATTTTTTTTTGCTCAGGCTCTACACACTTCATCAGTCTCTCATTCACAATTTCACAAGCACTTGATAATGCCTCGAATTTCACGGCAGCATACCCTTTATGGCCGTAATGCACCCTAAAAAAATCCATACCTTTTTTTAATGCCCTTCTCCCTGAGTGCTGCGCCCTCTCTGTCACGTCACGTCACAGGCTACAAGTGAAGACAGAAACATCAGGGACGCAACTGTGCGTGTCCTCATCCAATTCCGAGGTGCATATTGAAGCCTAACGAACTGCAAAAGCACTAGCCTATGTCAATCTACTATCCCCAATAGTACAATAGTCAACCTATTGTATTCTGTGCAAGAAATAAATATTCCAAACATAGTCTGGGAGAGTTGTGGGATGTAATAGAATCCCAAATTAGTATAACCACTTGCATCAAAAACACTTTTCTACACAATGAGGCTGACGCAACAGATCAGAACGTTTAGCTTAAAATGATGATAAACTATTAGGCTATTTCTTCACATTATAAGCGCAGCAATGCAGACATGGCAGTAGGCTTTAAGCGGGAATGTTCCATTAGCGGGAAAACACCAGTCTCAAAAGTGACCACAAATGCGATTATGCATGTAATGCTTTTATTATAAAGGTGCATTTTTATGGTGAAATTATCTTCCCCAGACTTGAAACTCACGTTCTGCATATGTATGCCAGTTAGGCTCTAATGTGGCTCTAAACCCCCTGTAAAGTGGATTAATGTGCTTAATTATGAGACGTTTTTTGGCCACTTTAGTGGTGATACAAACCTTATCAAAACATATATCCCCATGGGCCAGGCTACATGAAGGCTGTCTTATGCTGGGTATCATTCACAAGTGATAGGCTAATATTGTCACACATCAGACTATTATTTATTTAATATTGTCTTTATATATACTAAATAACATATGTGTGAAATTTGTTTTGATCAGAATGGACCATTATCATGCACCTGTCTCGAAACACGGGCAGCGGGAAAAGACATAATCTATGCACTTAAATAGTGGATGGAGGACACTTTTCCAGTGATTCATTTTCATGCCAGCCAAGTAGGCTATACTCCTGTTGTAAAAATAAGCAATATGCTTAATATTAGGAAAGTTGAGAAATAAATATAGTAGGCCTAGCCTATAGAAAGCTGATGGGATCCTCCTCTTTTTAATAGAGGCCATCACTCTGTTTTCTCACGATTTGCATAGCCTATAGAAATGTTGCGCAACATGAGCTCATGGGCTCTCATGAAGTGTTGGATTAGATTTTCGATTACATTTGCATTGATGTCAAGAGTGACTAGAGGGACAATAGAGTGCTTGAGTACCAGGCAGATAGCAAGTTTGGTAGGCTACTAATGACCAGCATCAGAGCTTGGAGAAGCCAAATTATTGTGATTAAACGGTCACATGGAATTTGACTGCCTTCATGACTCGTGAACGATGGTATGGCGGTAATACGGTCACCGCAACAGTCCAGAATCGCTCAAATTTCTCTAAATAGGAGACTTAATGTAACTCACTCACTAATCCCCTTTGCCCGACTGGCACAGAATTTAGGTAGCGACAAAGGGATTTCTACTTCTGTATACTACGTACACATGCTTATTTTACTTTTACCAGTGATTGCATCATTAAATAATTACAGAAAACCTTTTAAAGAATGAGGACACAGCAGCATCACATGTACTTCAGGGAGGGAGAGAGAGAGTGGGGATAGAGAGAGACAGAGAGCGAGAGACATGCATCTGTGATTACAGTTCTTTGCTACTCAGATGTAATTTTAGATTCTACAGTACTGTATGTTCAGTCGACTGGCTCCCCCTAAAGCGGGAGGCGTCTTTAGATCGCTGGGGACAGAGCCTCACCAACTGCGGAGGACAGGAGCCCTGGGGGAGGAGAAACCCTGAGGGAGAGACAGGGAGGGAGGCAGAGGAAAGGAGAGGGGGGAGGGAGGCAGGATGGAGGCTTGAGAGAGTAGAGGGGGGACGGAGATGCAGGGGAGTGGTTGGCCAGGCCTAGCCAACTGTGAGGGATAGAAACCCCGGGGAAGAGAGGGAGGCAAGAGGGAGGAGGAGGGAGACTCTCAACCAACTGTGAGGGATAGAAATCCTGGGAGAGAGAGGCAGGAGGGAGAGAAGGCTGTACCTTTAGAGGGATAGCACAGTCCTCTACGCACTACAACACCGTCCAGGGACCAACTTTACTTTCAATCCATGTTGTCATAACAGGCCATGTATTGGAACACATGTGCCATCCAGTTATAGCAGGGATACAGAGAGAGAGGATCTATCTCTCCTGCCAGTGGCCCAGATACAATAGAGGGAGGGTTAGAGAGAGGACATGTCTTAAAACTGGTCTCCAGCTCGATGCTGCTGATGGGGACATTTGAGGGGGCTAATTATTGTGTTCTCTTCTGCACTGTTCTGTTCCTCTCCTCTTCCTCCTTCCTCTAATGCTCTTTCTCTCTCCATCTACCTCTCTCTCTCTCTCTCTCTCTCTCTATCATTCTCCATCTCTTTTCTCACTCTCTCTTTTCTCTGACAGTCTCAGAGAGGGCAGAGGAAAGTCTATCTCTGAACTGAGGGGCAGAGTTGGAGTGTACTATGTCATATAAATCAAACTCATAATCAGAATTTTAGAACATGTACAGTATTGAAAACAGCAGGCTTGCAATTTCAAATCATATCAAATCAAATTGTATTGGTCACATATCCATGACTGGCTGATTTTCTTGCTAGGGTTTGTGTTCCTAGCTCCAACAGTGCAGTAGTATCTAACAATACACAACAATACATACAAAAAAAGAAACGTCCCTTTTTCAGTACCCTGTCTTTCAAAGATAATTCATAAAAATCCAAATAACTTCACAGATCTTCATTGTAAAGGATTTAAACACTGTTTCCCATGCTTGTTCAATGAACCATAAACAATTAATGAAAATGCACCTGTGGAACGGTCGTTAAGACACTAACAACTTACACACGGTAGGCAATTAAGGTCACAGTACTGACTCTGAAAAACACCAAAAGAAAGATGCCTAGAGTCCCTGCTCATCTGTGTGAACGTGCCTTAGGCATGCTGCAAGGAGGCATGAGGACTGCAGATGTGGCCAGGGCAATAAATTGCAATGTCCGTACTGTGAGACGCCTAAGACAGCGCTACAGGGAGACAGGACGGACAGCTGATTGTCCTCGCAGACCATGTGTAACAACACCTGCACAGGATCGGTACATCTAAACATCACACCTGCGGGACAGATACAGGATGGCAACAACAATTGCCTGAGTTACACCAGGAACGCACAATCCCTCCATCAGTGCTCAGATTGTCCGCAATGGGCTGAGAGAGGCTGGACTGAGGGCTTGTAGACCTGTCGTAATGCAGGTCCTCACCAGACATCACCGGAAACAACGTCGCCTATGGGCACAAACACACCGTTGCTGGACCAGACAGGACAGGCAAAAAGTGCTCTTCACTGACGAGTCACAGTTTTGTCTCACCAGGGGTGATGGTTGGATTCGCGCTTATCATCGAAGTAATGAGCGTTACACGGAGGCCTGTACTCTGGAGCGGGATCGATTTGGAGGTGGAGGGTCCGTCATGGTCTGGGGCGGTGTGTCACAGCATCATCGGACTGAGCTTGTTGTCATTGCGGGCAATCTCAACGCTGTGCGTTACAGGGAAGACATCCTCCTCCCTCATGTGATACCCTTCCTGCAGTCTCATCCTGACATGACCCTCCAGCATGACAATGGCACCAGCCTTACTGCTCGTTCTGTGCGTGATTTCCTGCAAGACAAGAATGTCAATGTTCTGCCATGGCCAGCGAAGGGCTCGGATCTCAATTCCATTGAGCACGTCTGGGACCTGTTGGATCGGAGGGTGAGGGCTAGGGCCATTCCCCCCAGAAATGTCTGTGAACTTGCAGGTGCCTTGGTGGAAGAGTGGGGTAACATCTCACAGCAAGAACTGGCAAATCTGGTGCAGTCCACGAGGAGGAGATGCACTGCAGTACATAATGCAGCTGGTGGCCACACCAGATACTGAGTGTTACTTTTGATTTTGACCCCCACCCTTTGTTCAGGGACACATTATTCAATTTCTGTTAGTCACATGTCTGTGGAAGTTGTTCAGTTTATGTTTCCGTTGTTGAATCTTGTTATGTTCATACAAATATTTACGCATGTTAAGTTTGCTGAAAATAAACGCAGTTGACAGTGAGGACATTTCTTTTTTTTGTTGCTGAGTTTAGTTCATCACCCGCTCTCTCTTTCTCTCTCTCTCTCTTCCTCTCTCTCTCCATATAGTTAGTTCATCACCCTCTCTGTCTCTCTTCCTTGTTTATAGGTATGTGTTGTATAGTTGATGTATTGATGCTAAAGTAAATGTTAGTAATAGAGTTGTAAGTGATTTAAAAAAAATCCTCAGTAGTTGTAGAGAGATGACCTGTGGGAGTATCAGGTTTCAGGTATGACCCAGATGCAGTGTCGTAGAAACAAAAGTGTATTTCTAGTAAAGGCAAACGACAGATCAAAGGTAGGCAGGGGTCATTAATAATCCAGAGAAATGGGCAAAGGGTTCAGAATTGCAGGCAGTCTCAGGATCAGGGCAGGCTGGGGTCAATAATCCAGTGAGGTGGGGCAAGGTATAGAACGGCAGACAGTCTCAGGGCAGGTAGAACGGTCAAAACTGGGAAGTACTAGAAAACTGGGGAACAAAGTGGTGGTAAAAGAAACTGGCAACAGCCAAACAGAGAACACAGGTATAAATACACAGGTGATAATGGGGAAAATGGGCGACACCTGGAGGGGGTCTCCACCCTCCAGCACAAAGACAGAGCACAAAGACAGAGGTGAAACAGATCAGGGTGTGATAGGGAGTTAACTTCAAAGACACCACATCAAGTCCTCCATCCCCCCCACTCATTAAAATGTAGGAATTGGTTCCACCAGTTTGACGCCGCTGCTGTCTCTGGTTCCCCGCCCTGCCATCTAGAGGTGTGAAGGTTAGTACCTTTTATCTAGGGAAGCTAATGATCGAACATGTATGCCCAACAACCTGCCCGCTTGACCCTATCCCCTCCTCTCTTCTCCAGACCATTTCCGGAGACCTTCTCCCTTACCTCACCTCGCTCATCAACTCATCCTTGACAGCTGGCTACGTCCCTTCCGTCTTCAAGAGAGCGAGAGTTGCACCCCTTCTCAAAAAACCTACACTCTATCCCTCCGATGTCAACAACTACAGACCAGTATCCCTTCTTTCTTATCTCTCCAAAACTCTTGAGCGTGCCGTCCTTGGCCAGCTCTATTGCTATCTCTCTCAGAATGACCTTCTTGATCCAAATCAGTCAGGTTTCAAGACTGGTCATTCAACTGAGACTGCTCTTCTCTGTGTCATGGAGGCTCTCCGCATTGCTAAAGCTAACTCTCTCTCCTCTGCCCTCATCCTTCTAGACCTATCTGCTGCCTTTGATACTGTGAACCATCAGATCCTCCTCTCCACCCTCTCCGAGTTGGGCATCTCCGGCGCGGCCCACTCTTGGATTGCGTCCTACCTGACAGGTCACTCCTACCAGGTGGCGTGGCGAGAATCTGTCTCCTATTCTCGCTATACACCAAGTCACTTGGCTCTGTCATATCCTCACATGGTCTCTTCTATCATTGCTACGCAGACGATACACAATTCATCTTTTCCTTTCCCCCTTCTGATAACCAGGTGGCGATTCGCATCTCTGCATGTCTGGCAGACATATCAGTGTGGATGATGGATCACCACCTCAAGCTGAACCTCGACAAAACAGAGCTGCTCTTCCTCCCGGGGAAGGACTGCCCGTTCCATGATCTCGCCATCACGGTTGACAACTCCATTGTGTCCTCCTCCCAGAGTGCTAAGAGCCTTGGCGTGACCCTGGACAACACCCTGTCGTTCTCCGCTAACATCAAGGTGGTGACCTGATCCTGTAGGTTCATGCTCTACAACATTCGTAGAGTACGACCCTGCCTTACACAGGAAGCGGCGCAGGTCGTAATCCAGGCACTTGTCATCTCCCGTCTGGATTACTGCAACTCGCTGTTGGCTGGGCTCCCTGCCTGTGCCATTAAACCCCTACAACTCATCCAGAACGCCACAGCCCGTCTGGTGTTCAACCTTCGAAAGTTCTCTCACGTCACCCCGCTCCTCCGCACACTCCACTGGCTTCCAGTTGAAGCTCGCATCTGCTACAAGACCATGGTGCTTGCCTATGGAGCTGTGAGGGGAACGGCACCTCCGTACCTTCAGGCTCTGATCAGGCCCTACACCCAAACAAGGGCACTGCGTTCATCCACTTCTGGCCTGCTGGCCCCCTACCTCTGCAGAAGCACAGTTCCCGCTCAGCCCAGTCAAAACTGTTCGCTGCTCTGGCACCCCAATGGTGGAACAAGCTCCCTCACGACGCCAGGACAGCGGAGTCAATCACCACCTTCCGGAGACACCTGAAACCCCACCTCTTTAAGGAATACCTGGGATAGGATAAAGTAATCCTTCTAACCCCCCTAAACTGCAAAGTGTTTCCTTTCAAATGGAATCAAGAATATGCTCATCCTTACTTCAGGTCCTGAGCTACCGGCAGTTAGATTTGGGTATGTCATTTTAGGCAATTACAGGTATGCCTTGTTAAAAGCTCATTTATAGAATTTCTTTAATGCATTTTAGCCAATCAGTTGTGTTGTGACAAGGTAGGGTTGGTTTACAGAAGATAGCCCTATTTGGTAGAAGACCAAGTCCATATTATGGCAAGAACAGCTCAAATAAGCAAAGAGAAATGACAATACTTTAAGACATGAAGTTTAGTCAATCTGGAAAATTTCAAGAACTCAAGTGCAGAAGCAAAACCCATCAAGCGCTATGATGAAACTGTCTCTCATGAGGACCGCCACAGGAAAGGAAGAACCAGAGTTACCTCTGCTGCAAGGATAAGTTAATTAGAGGTACCAGCCTCAGAAAAATGATTCAGAGTTGAAGTAACAGACACATCTAAACATCAACTGTTCAGAGGAAACTTGAATCAGGCCTTCATGGTCGAATTGCTTCAAGAAGCCACTATTAAAGGACACCAATAATAAGAAGAGACTTGCTTGGGCCAAGAACACGAGCAATGGACATTAGACCAGTGGAAATCTGTCCTTTGGTCTGATGAGTCCAAATGTGAGATTTTTTGGATCTAACCGCCATATCTTGCTGAGACGCAGAGTTGGGGAACGTCTGATCTCTGCATGTGTGGTTCCCACCATGAAGCATGGAGGAGGAGGTGTGATGGTGTGGGGGTGCTATGCTGGTGACACTGTCTGTGATTGTATTTAGAATTCAAGGCACACTTAACCAGCAAGGCTACCACAGCATTCTGCAGCTATACTCCATCCCATCTGGTTTACGCTTAGTAGGACTATCATTTGTTTTTTCAATGACCCAACATACCTCCAGGCTGTGTAAGGACTATTTGACCAGGAAGGAAAGTAATGGAGTACTGCATCAGATGTCCTGGCCTTCACAATCACCCAACCTCAACCCAATTGAGATGGTTTGGGATGAGTTGGACCGCAGAGTGAAGGAAAAGCAGCCAACAAGTGCTCAGCATATGTGGGAACTCCTTCAAGACTGTTGGAAAAGCATTCCAGGGGAAGCTGGTTGAGAGAATGATAAGAGTGTAAAAAGCTGTCCTCAAGGCAAAGGTTGGCTACTTTGAAGAATCGAAAAAAGAAAATACAGTTGAATTTGTTTAACACTTTTTTGGTTACTACATGATTCCATATGTGTTATTTCACAGTTTTGATGTCTTCACTATTATTCTACGATTTAGAAAATAGTAAAAATAAAGAAAAATATTCCAGTATAAATGACAATAGATTGCCATAGATTTTCTGTCAATTACCAAAATTACTGAAGATTACAGGTAACTTTAGTAAACTACTGGTAGCTTTGCAACCCTAGTCAGAACACAATTCAGTGTGACTGCATCCCAAATGGCAACCTAGTGCACTAATTTTAACCAGGGCTCATAGGGAACCATTTGGGACACATCAAGTGTCTCTGCAGGACCTCATCAGGACCTCATCAGGACCTCATCAGGACTTCATCAGGACTTCATTATGACCTCATCCTGACTTCATTATCGACCTCATCAGGACTTCATCATGACGTCATCAGGACTTCATAATGACCTCAACAGGACTTCATAATGACCTCATCAGGACCTCATCAGGACTTCAAAATGACCTCATCAGGACCGCATAATGACCTCATCAGGACTTCATAATGACCTCATCATGACCTCATCAGGACCTCGGCAGTGACACCTCCTGTTGCAGCCATTATCATTCCGTCCTGTCAGACTCGACCACCTGCTGAATACATGACACACACACACACACACACACAAAGTAGTTGAATATTGCAGCTAGAGAGATTTTACTTTTAAATGAGCAGCATCCTTTTGCCGGGTTTTAAAATCTGGTTACCCTCGGATGACTGTTCCAGAGGAACTGTGTGTGTGTGTGTGTGTGTGTGTGTGTGTGTGTGTGTGTGTGTGTGTGTGTGTGTGTCTACTGTACAAGGGGCTTTCTCAGTAGTAATGAAAGTAGTAATTATCTTTTTTAATAACTCTGAAGGAGCCGAAAACAATGTTACAGATTCAAATCACTTCAGGTACCTCATCTCAATGTGGGCTAGAAATAGTCAAAGATGGGGAATAGTGTGCCATTTGGGATGCTGAATAGGGTGCCATTTGGGGTGGTGAATAGGGTGCCATTTGTGATGCTGAATAGGGTGCCATTTGGGGTGGTGAATAGGGTGCCATTTGGGATGCTGAATAGGGTGCCATTTGGGGTGCTGAATAGGGTGCCATTTGGGATGGTGAATAGGATTCCATTTGGGATGGTGAATAGGGTGCCATTTATGATGGGGAATAATGTGCCATTTGGAATGGTGAATAGGGTTCCATTTGGGATGGTGAATAGGGTTCCATTTGGGATGGTGAATAGGGTTCCATTTGGGATGGGGAATAGGGTGCCATTTGGGATGGGGAATAGTGTGCCATTTGGGATGGTGAATAGGGTTCCATTTGGGATGGTGAATAGGGTTCCATTTGGGATGGTGAATAGGGTTCCATTTGGGATGGGGAATAGTGTGCCATTTGGGATGGTGAATAGGGTTCCATTTGGGATGGGGAATAGGGTTCCATTTGGGATGGGGAATAGGGTTCCATTTGGGATGGGGAATAGGGTTCCATTTGGGATGGGGAATAGGGTTCCATTTGGGATGGGGAATAGGGTTCCATTTGGAATGGTGAATAGTGTTCTATTTGGGATGGGGAATAGTGTGCCATTTGGGATGGAGACGCGTTCTGTCTCCTAGACATGAACGTACTTTGGTGAGAAAAGTGCTAATCAGTCCCAGAACAACAGCAAATGACCTTGTGAAGATGCTGGAGGAAACAGGTACAAAAGTATCTATATCCACAGTATAACAAGTCCTATATTGACATAACCTGAAAGGCCGCTCAGCAAGGAAGAAGCCACTGCTCCAAAACTGCCATAAAAAACCCAGACTACTGTTTGCAACTGCACATGGGGACAAAGATCGTACTTTTTGGAGAAATGTCCTCTGGTCTGATGAAACAAAAATAGAACTGTTTGGCCATAATGACCATTGTTATGTTTGGAGGAAAAAGGGGGAGGCTTGCAAGCCGAAGAACACCATCCCAACCGTGAAGCACGGGGGGGGCAGCATCATGTTGTGGGGGTACTTTGCTGCAGGAGGGACTGCTGCTCAAGGCATCAGTCAGGGTGTTAAAGCTTGGTCGCAAATAGGTCTTCCAAATGGACAATGACCCCAAGCATACTTCCAAAGTTGTGGCAAAATGGCTTAAGGACAACAAAGTTAAGATATTGGAGTGGCCATCACAAAGCCCTGACCTCAATTCTATAGAAAATTTGAGGGCAGAAATGAAAAAGCCTGTGCGAGCGAGGAGGCCTACAAACCTGACTCAGTTACACCAGCTCTGTCAGGAGGAATGGGCCAAAATAGAGAGAGACCAAGAGAAACAAAGAGAGAGAGAGAGACCAAGAGAAACCAAGAGAGAGAGTGACCAAGAGAAACCAAGAGCGAGAGAGAGACCAAGAGAAACCGAGAGAGAGAGAGACAAAGAGAAACCGAGAGAGAGAGAAACCAAGAGAGAGAGAGAGACCAAGAGAAACCGAGAGAGAGAGAGACCAAGAGAAACCAAGAGAGAGAGACCAAGAGAAACCAAGAGAGAAAGAGAGACCAATAGAAACCGAGAGAGAGAGAGAGAGAGAGACCAAGAGAAACCAAGCGAGAGAGAGACCAAGAGAAACCAAGAGAGAGAGAGAGACCATTAGAAACCATGAGAGAGAGAGACCAAGAGAAACCGAGAGAGAGAGAGAGAGAGACCAATATAAACCAAGAGAGAGAGAGACCAAGATACACCAAGAGAGAGAGAGAGACCAAGATAAACCAATAGAGAGAGAGACCAAGAGAAACCAAGAGAGAGAGACCAAGAGAAACCGAGAGAGAGAGAGACCAAGAGAAACCGAGAGAGAGAGAGAGACCAAGATAAACCAAGAGAGAGAGAGAGAGAGAGACCAAGAGAAACCAAGAGAGAGGGAGAGAGAGACCAAGAGAAACCAAGAGAGAGAGACTTAAGAAGTACTGTTATTGCTAGAGAGAGAAAGAAAGAGAGAGATGCTTGCGCGCGCGTGTTTGTGTGTGTGTGTGTGTGTGTGTGTGTGTGTGTAGAGTGGGTGTGTGGGTGTGATGCTAGCCTATACAGCGAGGCAAAACAGAGAAATAGTCCGCAACCCATCCAGTATCAGATCGATCATACTATATCAGCTCCGTCTATGCACTAGCTTTGTCCTCTGATCACTGTTACAGGAGCCTGTTCTACTTTACAATACATCACCAATAAGGGGGACCCTTCTACTTTACAATACATTGCCATACCAGGAGCCTGTTCTACTTTACAATACATCACCATTACAGAAATAGGATGTTCTACTTTACAATACATCACCATTACAGAAAGACATGGTCCTTTTGCGGTTAAATTCCCTTGTACCGGGCCTCCCGAGTGGGGCACTGGTCTAATGCACTGCTTCGCAGTACTATAGGTGTCACTACAGATCCGGGTTAGTTCCCGGGCTGTGTCGCAGCCGGCAGCGGCCGGGAGACCCATGAGGCGGCGCATAATTGGCCCAGAAGCGTCCGGGTTACGGGAGGGTCTGGCCGGCCGGGATGTCCTTGTCCTATCGTGCTCTAGCGACTCTTGTGGTGGGTCAGGCAAATGCACGCTGACACAGTCGCCAGTTGAACATAAGCCAACCTACTAAGAGGATACCAGCCCATGAAGACAACACACAGATACTATACCTAATGTTCTTCATATCTGGCTATTCTTAGACTCACTAGCTAGGCTACAGAAGCTGATGATTTTGGCATGATTCAGTGGCTTGCGAAAGTATTCAACCCCCTTGGCATTTTTCCTATTTTGTTACCTTACAACCTGGAATTAAAATAGATTTCTTGGGGGGGTTTGTATCATTTGATTTACACAACATGCCTACCACTTTGAAGATGGAAAATATTTTTCATTGTAATACAGACAAGACAATAAAAAACAGAAAACTTGAGCGTGCATAACTATTCCACCCCCCCCCCCAAAAGTCAATACTTTGTAGAGTGACATTTTGCAGCAATTACAGCTGCAAGTCTCTTGGGGTATGTCTCTATAAGCTTGGCACATCTAGCCATTTTTGCCCATTCTTCAAGGCAAAACTGCTCCAGCTCCCTCAAGTTGGATGTACAGCAATCTTTAAGTCATACCACAGATTCTCAATTGGATTGAGGTCTGGGCTTTGACTAGGCCATTCCAAGACATTTAAATGTTTCCCCTTAAACCACTCGAGTGTTGCTTTAGCAGTACGCTTAGGGTCATTGTCCTGCTGGAAGGTGAACCTCTGTCGCAGTCTCAAATCTCTGGAAGACTGAAACAGGTTTCTCACAAGAATTTCCCTGTATTTAACACCATCCATCATTCCTTCAATTCTGACCAGTTTCCTAGTCCCTGCTGATGAAAAACACCCCCACAGCATGATGCTGCCACTACCATGCTTCACTGTGGGGATGGTGTTCTCAGGGTGATGAGAGGTGGTGGGTTTGCCCCAGACATAGCGTTTTCCTTAATGGACAAAAAGCAAAATGTTAGTCTCATCTGACCAGAGTACCTTCTTCCACATGTTTGGTGAGTCTCCCTCATGCCTTTTGACGAACACCAAACGTGTTTGCTTATTTTTTTTGCTGGTCCGTGAGTTTTGGTGGGCGGCCCTCTCTTGGCAGATTTGTTGTGGTGCCATATTCTTTCTGTTCTTTTATAATTGATTTAATGGTGCTCCGTGGGATGTTCAAAGTTTTGGATATTGTTTTATAACCCAACCCTGATCTGTGCTTCTCCACAACTTTGTCCCTGACCTGTTTGGAGAGCTCATTGGTCTTCATAGTGCCGCTTGCTTGGTGGTGCCCCTTGCTTAGTGGCGTTGCAGACTGTGGGGCCTTTCAGAACAGGTGTATATATACTGAGATCATGTGACACTTAGATTGCACACAGGTGGACTTTATTTAATTAATTATGTGACTTCTGAAGGTAATTGGTTGCACCAGATCTTATTTAGGGGCTTCATAGCAAATTTATTTTTTAAATTTCACTTCAGCAGTTTTGACTTTTTTGTCCATTACATGAAATCCGGATAAAACTCCATTTAAATTACAGGTTGTAATGCAACAAAATCGAAAAAACGCCAAAGGGGGTGAATACTTTTGCAAGGCACTGTATATAATGATATTTTCCAACGTAGAAATGACGGCTAATGTAGCGGTTAATGGGAACTACAGAGAGATGCTGATTGTTCTTACATCTCTGACTGTTCTTATATCCTGTAATTCATCCCTTTCTAACTACTGTACCTATAGCAGCGAATGGTTTTGGCATAATACGTTATGAAGATATCCCCCTACATAGACAAGAGGGCAGGCCAAATGTAATACTTGAGTAAAAGTAAAGATACCCGGATTAGAAAATGACTCAAGTAAAAGGGAAAGTTTCCCAGTTAAAAAAGAAAACACCAACTAGGCTTCAGCAGCTCCTGGTTTTGGACACACATCATGGTTTTCATTTGATGGTTTTGGCAGAAATCCTATGACAATATTCTCCAACCAAAATAATGGTGCTGGCCAATTAAAAACAACACACAGATGTCAGACTTAAAGACACATTGTTCTTACATCTCTAGCTGTTCCTATCATGCTATTCATCCCTAGATCAAACATACTTCCATATGCTAATTAAGCACAACATACATTATATTAATAAGTGAGCCTTGGCATCGTGTTCAGAATGGGTTTCTTTCATCCCATGTTTATCGGCTAATCAGCTCCTATCCCGGAGATGCTGTGTTCTGTGCTGTCCTGTCATCATGGCTGTTCAATCAATTGGAAGCTTTTTGAATTTCATTGATCATCAAACTCATTAAAATATGTTTCTAAAGTGATTGATTTCTTTCATACGCCAGAATAAAGATCTGGTTGCTGTGTCTACAGTGTACTGAAACTTATGTTCAGCCAATAAAATAGCAGCTCTGATGTCTGTACAGGATATTAAGGCTGCGTTCCAAATGGCACCCTATTCCCTATTTAGTGCACTACGCTTGACCAGAGCTTATAAAGGCCTTCACAGTGCCCTGGTCAAAATTAGTGCACTAAATAGGGAATAGAGTGTCATTTCACATGCAGCCTAAGCAACAGCTCTAAACTGTTATCACCATCCAGCCCTGATACATCATATAATAACTAGTTGAGTACCGTACTCACCATCCAGCCCTGATACATCATAAAATAACTAGTTGAGTACCGTACTTACCATTCAGTCCTGGTACATCATATAATAACTAGTTGAGTACCGTACTCACCATCCAGCCCTGATACATCATATAATAACTAGTTGAGTACTGTACTCACCATCCAGTCCTGATACATCATATAATAACTAGTTGAGTACTGTACTCACCATCCAGTCCTGATACATCATATAACAACTAGTTGAGTACTGTACTCACCATCCAGTCCTGATACATTATATAATAACTAGTTGAGTACTGTACTCACCATCCAGCCCTGGTACATCATATAATAAATAGTTGAGAACCGTACTCACCATCCAGCCCTGATACATCATATAATAACTAGTTGAGTACTGTACTCACCATTCAGTCCTGGTACATCATATAATAACTGGTTGAGTACTGTACTCACATCCAGTACTGATGCATTATATAATAACTAGTTGAGTACTGTACTCACCATCCAGCCCTGATACATTATATAATAACTAGTTGAGTACTGTACTCACCATCCAGCCCTGATACATCATATAATAACTAGTTGAGTACCGTACTCACCATCCACTCCTGGTACATCATATAATAACTAGTTGAGTACTGTACTCACCATCCAGCCCTGATAAATCATATAATAACTAGTTGAGTACTGTACTGACTTGGACTCGAGTCACAAATATGATGATTTTAAACTCGACTTGACAAAATCAAAAAAGACTTGCAACTCGACTTTGACTTTAACACCAATGACTCGTGACTTAACTTGGACTTGAGCCTTTTGACTCGACCTGACTTAATACCCTCCCCAAGCCCAAATATATAAAATTATGCTATTAAAAAAAGTGTGCAGCGCATCAACTCTTCCTTTAACGGATTACAGTTTGAATCGGACAGCAGCCAATTAATTTTCAGATATAAAGACGACGCTGTCGTCAACAAAAATGGATTGCAACTTGCAAAACATGCGGGAAGAAGATTGCAGACGGAGGCGCAACAACTTCCAACTTTGTTCGACATTTGAAGCTGCACAAAGAACGGTAAGTCGTGGCTAATATAGCCGACAGCTATATATAACTTTGCTAGTGCATCATGTAGGCTAACATAACATTAAATCAATGAGCCTCCACACAGTCAGTCAGTGCGGGAACGTGATCATTGCACCCAAGATTGAGCTACAACTGGCTAGGTAGTTGGTATCCTAAATCCTGCCTGATGTTACTGCTGTTCCTTAAACCATTGACATACGTCAGCCTACTGTAACCACACACAGAGAGTGTGTGTGTGTTAAGGTTGGGCGATTGTGTACCAGCCTACAGCGCTTGCAGTGTTTTGTCCACGCTCTCCAGCTGGTGGTGGGAGATGGCTTGAAAGAAACAAAAGTGATGACTCCTTCTCTTTCAAAGTTATCAAAAATCAGCTCACTGCTGCATACAAGCAAAAACATTCAAAGAGGTTTTTGAGGCTGCATTTGGGGAAAGAGGAATCCCTGCTGCAGTCAACATAAGATGGAACTCAACATTGAGACAAGTGAAGGCAGTTATCCAATATGACCATCTAAAGCTCTGTCATGTTCTAGAAAATGCTGGGCACAAGAAGTTGTTGTTCACAGTATGGGAGTGGAATACGTTGAAGGAGTTGGTGGACATCCTGAAGCCATTTTGGAAAAGCAACAGATTTGATACAGGGGGAGAAGATAGTCACAAATCAATTCTGTTGTTCCCTCTGTCCTGTCCCTGAATCACCAACTGGAGCAACGGAAGCCTCAAGTCCATTTGCTGAGCGGCCTGTTCAGAAGTCTCCAGGCATCCCTGAACAGAATATTTATTGGAATCTTCATCAATGTGAAAATGGCCAGGACACAAGATGGAATCACTGCCACCTTTTCAGATCCAGTCTACATCAAAGCAGCTGCCTTGGATCCGGCTTTTTCTCTGATGTGGGTGGAGCACCATGTGATGGTGAAGGAGGAGGTCAAGGAGGAGCTCAAGGAGGAGGTGTCACAAAGAGTGAAAGGTAAATATTAATGAGTTTAATGTGACTTTTTCCTCATTATTTAATCCAATTGACTGCAACAATAATACTTTTTTCAGTTTAACCCACTGCATCACCAAAACCTCTAATACCAGCCTTTTTATTTCTGCTATGCTTTTACATGTTTTGCCAAAACTGATTCTGCAAGATGCTGCAGGGACTGAGCAAAGCTGTGCCTCTTGTTGATGAGGAAGAGTGAGAGGACCATAGTCTTGGACAAGAAGAAGGGCTGCTTGTAAGAGACAGAAGAAAGCTGTTGGGATCCCTCCAGCACTACATCTAAGTCACTACCTTGACATATGTGAAGGACAGAATGCCCTCTTGTTCTGGACAATGAACAGGAAGGCTCTTCCTTCACTGTCCCGAGTGGCCATCAGGGTCTTGGGAGTGCCTGCCTCCAGTGCTCTGGTGGAGCGGGTCTGCAGCCATGGTGGCATCATACTGTGGCCTCATCGTGCACAAATGACTGACAGACTTTTATCGAATTTGGTCTTTTGCAAATGCAATGCATCATAGGGCCCTGAGATAAGAGGAAAAAAATGAAACTGTTCATGCATTACACACACACACGTAGTCTACATGTTCAGGTTTTATCTCCCATGTTTGGGATCTGTATTTTTTTCTCAGACATTCAGGGCAGTGTACAAATTGTAGGCCTACTTGAATTTCAGTATCAGTTGCTTTGATGTACATTTTAATAAATTATTGTAACTTTATGGCAGCATTGTTTTAGGTGTCTAGAGTATATCTGGGGAGAGAGATAGAGAGAGTAGTATAATATGTTGTTTTTGTTGTCATATTGATGTGTCTTTCTCATGGCTACCCATGTATTTCCACGGAAATATAACGTTTATTTGGAATGTAATAAATATATCTATATATTTTTAAAGCTTTCTTGATTTGTGTAAATTTAATATACTATTACTCTTGTTAAAAATATGAAATGGTATTACGTTTGGTGAAGCGCACATTACGACTTGTTTTGGACTCGAAACTGAAAGTTTTGGACTTGAGACTTGACTTGGGACTTGACTTGGGACTTGTCGGTCTTGACTTGGACTTGACTTGGGACTTGTCGGTCTTGACTTGGACTTGACTTGGGACTTGAGTGCTAAGACTTGGGACTTACTTGTGACTTGTAAAACAATGACTTGGTCCCACCTCTGGACTGCTCACCATCCAGCCCTGATACATCATATAATAACTAGTTGAGTACTGTACTCACCATCCAGTCCTGATACATCATATAATAACTAGTTGAGTACTGTAATCACCATCCAGTCCTGATAATCATATAATAACTAGTTGAGTACTGTACTCACCATCCAGTCCTGATACATCATTCTATTATTCAATCTGGTTCTATTCAATCCGTAATCGCAGAAGTTCAGCATTATCGCGTGATTGAAATGTAGAAGGCATTGTTCCCGTGTTAGCGGAGACTGCATTCACGGTAAATGCTGCATATTTAATAAAATCCCAAATACCATATCCTAATAAAATACCAAATACCAATATTTAATCTTAATGGAAAATTACCTTTCAATTTATATTTTGCAATTTGTAACGCAGATTGAATAATCAATCAATCAATCAATCAAATGTATTTATTTTAAATCAGCCGATGTTACAAAGTGCTGTACAGAAACCCAGACTAAAACCCCAAACAGCAAGCAATGCAGATGTAGAAGCATGATGGCTAGGGAAAAACTCCCTAGAAAGACAGGAACCTAGAGAGGTTGAGATTATAAATACATGGCCAAGATGTTCAAACGTTCATAGATGACCAGCAGGGTCAAAATAATAACAATAATAAGGATGATAATAATGGTCACAGTGTAATAGAACCCAAAGTACAAATAATACATTTGCAATTCAATCAATCCAATTCGATACATCGGAGGTTACAACGAGAGAAATGCATCGCCCTCTGTGAGATCCCAGATTCAATTTAGGATTTATGAGCCAGAATAAAGTTATTCTATTATTAAATCCTATTTTCCAGAAAAACGAAGAGAAATTTCAACGCAAATAAACATTTTGTTTTATTGCAGTTATTTGATAAAAAAGAAAAAAAACAAGTACAATGTTATGTTGAGTGAAAATGTTACGGAAGCTAAATAAATAAGTCAAACAAATTGCCAGATGGTAGCCTCTCTCTTATAAACAAAACTAACTGCACAGGGAAACGTCATATAATATATATGCCACTTAGCAGACTCTACAAGGTGTCGAAAGCGTTCCACTGGGATGCTGGCCCACCTTGACTCCAATGCTTCCCACAGTTGTGTCAAATTGGCTGGATGTCCTTTGGGTGGGGGACACACGGGAAACTGCTGAGTGTGAAAAACCCAGCAGCGTTGCAGTTCTTGACACACTCAAACCGGTGCGCCTGGCACCTACTACCATACCTTGTTCAAAGGAACTTAAATCTTTTGTTTTGCCCATTTGCCCTCTGAATGGGACATATACATAATCTATGTCTCAATGCTTAAAAATCCTTCTTTAACCTGTCTCTTCCCCTTCATCTACACTGACTGAAGTGGATTTAACAGGTGATGTCAATAAGCTATCATAGCTTTCAACTGGATTCACCTGGTCAGTCTATGTCATGTTTTCTACACTCTGTGTATTTCTGTATAACACATCCTGGAATGATTGGATGAATAAGTCTCTTACAGTACATGAGGAAAGATTAGGATTCACATGTAAACTCAGCAAAAAAAGAAATGTCCTCTCACTGTCAACTGCATTTATTTTCAGGAAACTTAACATGTGTAAATATTTCTATGAACATAACAAGATTCAACAACTGAGACATAAACTGAACAAGTTCCACAGACTGTGACTAACAGAAATGGAATAATGTGTCCCTGAACAAAGGGGGGGGTCAAATTTAAAAGTAACACTCAGTATCTGGTATGGCCACCAGATGCATTAAGTACTGCAGTGCATCTCCTCCTCATGGACTGCACCAGATTTGCCAGTTATTGCTGTGAGATGTTACCCCACTCTTCCACCAAGGCACCTGCAAGTTCACAGACATTTCTGGGGGGAATGGCCCTAGCCCTCACCCTCCGATCCAACAGGTCCCAGACGTGCTCAGTGGGAATGAGATCCGGACTCTTCGCTTGCCATGGCAGAACACAGTACGGACATTGCAATTTATTGCCCTGGCCACATCTGCAGTCCTCATGCATCCTTGCAGCATGCTAAGGCACGTTCACGCAGATGAGCAGGGACCCTGGGCATCTTTGTTTTTGGTATTTTTCAGAGTCAGTAGAAAGGCCTCTATAGTGTCCTAAGTTTTCATAACTGTGACCTTAATTGCCTACCGTGTGTAAGCTGTTAGTGTCTTAACGACCGTTCCACAGGTGCATTTTCATTAATTGTTTATGGTTCATTGAACAAGCGTGGGAAACAGTGTTTAAACCCTTTACAATGAGGATCTGTGAAGTTATTTGGATTTTTACGAATTATCTTTGAAAGACAGGGTCCTGAAAAAGGGACTTTTCTTTTTTTGCTGAGTTTACAATAGCCTACCCACTTACATAACAAAATAAAGGAAACACCAACATAAAGTGTCTTAATAGGGCGTTGGGCCACTAAGAGCCTGAACAGCTTCAAAGCACCTTGGCATAGATTCTATAAGTGTCTGGAACTCTATTGAAGAGATGAGACACCATTCTTCCACAAGAATTTCCATCATTTGGTGTTTTGTTGATGGTGGTGGAAAATTCTGTCTCAGGCGCCGCTCCAGAAACTCCCATAAGTGTTCATTTAGGTTGAGATCTGGTTACTGAGACGGCCATGGCATATGGGTTACATGGTTTTCATGCTCATCAAACCATTCAGTGACCACTCGTACCCTGTGGATGGGGGCATTGTCATTCTATGGGGGCATAGCCATGGCAGGCAAAATAATGGCCTGCCCAGGATTTTTATACATCACCCTAAGAATGATGGGATGTTAATTGCTTCATTAACTCAGGAACCACACCTGTGTGGAAGCACCTGCTATCAATATACTTTGTTCCCTCAACTGTTTCTATTGTTTGGGAAGTTACCTGTCTACTGAATGTACACTGCTCAAAAAAATAAAGGGAACACTAAAATAACACATCCTAGATGTGAATGAATGAAATAATCAGATTAAATATATTTTTTTCTTTACATAGTTGAATGTGCTGACAACAAAATCACAGAAAAATAATCAATGGAATCCAATTTATCAACCCATGGAGGTCTGGATTTGGAATCACACTCAAAATTAAAGTGGAAAACCACACTACAGGCTGATCCAACTTTGATGTAATGTCCTTAAAACAAGTCAAAATGAGGCTCATTAGTGTGTGTGGCCTCCACGTGCCTGTATGACCTCCCTATAACGCCTGGGCATGCTCCTGATGAGGTGGCGGATGGTCTCCTGAGGGATCTCCTCCCAGACCTGGACTAAAGCATCCGCCAACTCCTGGACAGTCTGTGGTGCAACGTGGCGTTGGTGGATGGAGCGAGACATGATGTCCCAGATGTGCTCAATTGGATTCAGGTCTGGGGAACGGGCGGGCCAGTCCATAGCATCAATGCCTTCCTCTTGCAGGAACTGCTGACACACTCCAGCCACATGAGGTCTAGCATTGTCTTGCATTAGGAGGAACCCAGTGCCAACCGCACCAGCATTTGGTCTCACAAGGGGTCTGAGGATTTCATCTCGGTACCTAATGGCAGTCAGGCTACCTCTGGTGAGCACATGGAGGGCTGTGCGGCCCCCCAAAGAAATGCCACCCCACACCATGACTGACCCACCGCCAAACCGGTCATGCTGGAGGATGTTGCAGGCAGCAGAACGTTCTCCACGGCGTCTCCAGACTCTGTCACGTCTGTCACGTGCTCAGTGTGAACCTGCTTTCATCTGTGAAGAGCACAGGGCGCCAGTGGCGAATTTGCCAATCTTGGTGTTCTCTGGCAAATGCCAAACGCCCTGCACGGTGTTGGGCTGTAAGCACAACCCCCACCTGTGTACGTCGGGCCCTCATACCACCCTCATGGAGTCTGTTTCTGACCGTTTGAGCAGACACATTTGTGGCCTGCTGGAGGTCATTTTGCAGGGCTCTGGCAGTGCTCCTCCTGCTCCTCCTTGCACAAAGGCGGAGGTAGCGGTCCTGCTGCTGGGTTGTTGCCCTCCTACGGCCTCCTCCACGTCTCCTGGTGTACTGGCCTGTCTCCTGGTAGCGCTTCCATGCTCTGGACACTACGCTGACAGACACAGCAAACCTTCTTGCCACAGCTCGCATTGGTGTGCCATCCTGGATGAGCTGCACTACCTGAGCCACTTGTGTGGGTTGTAGACTCCGTGTCATGCTACCACTAGAGTGAAAGCACCGCCAGCCTTCAAAAGTGACCAAAACATCAGCCAGGAAGAATAGGAACTGAGAAGTGGTCTGTGGTCACCACCTGCAGAACCACTCCTTTATTGGGGGTGTCTTGCTAATTGCCTAAAACTTCCACCTGTTGTCTATTCCATTTGCACGACAGCATGTGAAATGTATTGTCAATCAGTGTTGCTTCCTAAGTGGACAGTTTGATTTCACAGAAGTGTGATTGACTTGGAGTTACATTGTGTTGTTTAAGTATTCCCTTCATTTTTTTGAGCAGTGTATTTGTCAGAGGAGGCTTGAAAGAGTAAAAATGTGTTACAAATGGCAACCTAATTCCTATTTCCTTTTCACCCGGGCCTATAGGGCTGTATAGGGAATAGAGCACCATTTGGGAGGCTTACACTGCTGTATAGTAATAATAAAGACCTTTGCAGGTCCAGCAGTGCAGCACCTCCCTTGACAGATATAAACTCAGAGAAAAACACCCTGGTATGTATGTTGTCAAAGGAGGGAGCTTTGCATTGTATTACTCAAATGGCTGTTTAGTGCAAAATACAGTTTAATAGTACTGCTGTGTTTAGATTGTAGAGACATCCCAAATGGCCTCCTATTCCCTTTATAGTGCACTACCTTTGACCAGGGCCCATAGTAGTGCACTATATAGGGAATAGGGTGCCATTTGGGATGCAATGAATGGTGTATCTTCTGTATTCCAGTATTTCACAGGTGTCCATAGAACTACACTCGTAGAAAAAAGGTGATATCTAGAACCTAAAAGGGTTATTCGGCATAAGCAATCCCTTTGTACATTTACATTTTAGTCATTTAGCAGAGGCTCTTATCCAGAGCCACAGAACCCTTTTAGGTAATACGTAGAACTCTTTTTGGTTCCAGGTAGAACTCTTTTTGGTTCCAGGTAGAACTCTTTTTGGTTCCAGGTAGGGCTATTACGGTGACCATTTTACCGCCACACCAGTGGTCGCGAGTCATGACGGCAGTCAAACTCCATGTAACCGTTTAGTCACGGTAATCAGGCTTCTCCAAGTTCTGATGCTGCTTCTGGTCATTAGTAGCCTAACAAAGTTACTAACTGCCTGGTACTCAGCACTCTATTGTCCCTCTAATCATTCTGACATCAATGCAACATGTAATGGAAAATCTAATCAAACACTTCATGGGAGCCATGAGCTCATGTTGCACAACATTTCTATAGGCTATGCAAATTGTGAGAAAACAGAGTGATAGCCTCTATTAAAAAGAGGAGGATCCCATCAGCTTTCTGTAGGCTAGGCCTACTTGGCTGGCATGAAAATGAACCATGGGAAAAGTGTCATCCATTCACTATTTAAGTGCATAGATTACATGTATTTTCCCCCCATTCCCTGTTTCGATACAGGGAAATTATAATAATCCATTCTAAATCAAAACACATTCCACACATATATTATTTAGTATATGTGTAACGGTTGTTGCAAGGAGAGGACCAAGGTGCAGCGTGGTACATGTTCATGATGGTATTTATTATATCTGAACACTGAATCAAAAACAAAGTGGAACAAAACGCACAGCTCTGTCAGGTGAAAAACACAAGACTGAAAACAACTACCCACAAAAACCCTGTGGGAAAAGGCTACCTAAGTATGGCTCCCAATCAGAGACAACGATAGACAGCTGTCCCTGATTGAGAGCCATACCAGGCCAAAACAAAGAAATACACAAAACATAGAAAACGGAACATAGAATGCCCACCCTAGTCACACCCTGGCCTAACCAAAATAGAGAACAAAAACCTCTCTATGGCCAGGGTGTGACAGTACCCCCCCCCAAAGGTATGGACTCCGGCCACAAAACCTGACTCTAAATGGGAGGGTCCGGGTGGGCCTTCCTTACGGCGGCGGCTCTGGTGCGGGACGTGGACCCCACTCCACCTTCGGCTTGGCCCACTTCGGTGGCGCCTCTGGAGTGGGGACCCTCGCCGCCGACCCCAGACTGGGGACCCTCGCAGTGGGCCCTAGACTGGCGGGCGACTCTGGCAGCTCCGGACTGGCGGGCGACTCTGGCAGCTCCGGACTGGCGGGCGACTCTGGCAGCTCCGGACTGGCGGGCGACTCTGGCAGCTCCGGACTGGCGGGCGACTCTGGCAGCTCCGGACTAGCGGGCTACTCTGGCAGCTCCGGACTGGCGGGCGACTCTGGCAGCTCCGGACTGGCGGGCTACTCTGGCAGCTCCGGACTGGCGGGCGACTCTGGCAGCTCCGGACAGGCGGGCGACTCTGGCAGCTCCGGACAGGCGGGCGACTCTGGCAGCTCCGGACAGGCGGGCGACTCTGGCAACTCCGGACTGGCGGGCGACTCTGGCAGCTCCGGACTGGCGTCAGGCACAGGACTCACCAGGCTGGGGAGATCTGCAGGAGGCCTGGCTCTGGGAGCAGGCACAGGACTCACCAGGCTGGGGAGACCTGCAGGAGGCCTGGCTCTGGGCGCAGACACAGGACTCACCAGGCTGGGGAGACATGCAAGAGGCCTGGCTCTGGGAGCAGGCACAGGATTCACCAGGCTGGGGAGACCTGCAGGAGGCCTGACTCTGGGCGCAGGCACAGGACTCACCAGGCTGGGGAGACATGCAGGAGGCCTGGCTCTGGGAGCAGGCACAGGATACACTGGGTCTTGGAGACGCACTGGAGGTCTGGAGCGCACGGCCTGCACAACCCGTCCTGGCTGAATTGTCCCTGTAGCCCGGCACGCGCGGAGTGCAGGCAGAGGATGAACTGAGCCCTCCCAGCGCCCCGGAGACACAGTACGCAGAGCCGGCGCAGGATACCCTGGGCCGAAACTGCGCACTGGGGACCAGACATGCTGAGCTTGCACAATCCGCCCTGGCTGGATGCCCAACCTAGCACGGCACTTGCGGGGGCTGGTATCGACCGCACCGAACTGTGCGTACGGATGGGCGAGACCGTAGCCTAGCCCATAGTCCTATATGTTTTAATAAGGTTAGTATCACACCTCATGTAGCCTAGCCCATAGTCCTATATGTTTTAATAAGGTTAGTATCACACCTCATGTAGCCTAGCCCATAGGCCTATATGTTTTAATAAGGTTAGTATCACACCTCATGTAGCCAAGCCCATAGGCCTACAGTATAGGTTTTGATAAGGTTTGTATCACAACTAAAGTGGCCTAATAGTTTCTTAAAATTAAGCACATTAATACTCATCATGTAGTCTAATTCGTTACGCCACCTGAATAATTTCTTAATAATCATCATGTGGTCTGATTCGTTACGCCACCTGAATCATTTCTTAATACTCATCATGTGGTCTGATTCGTTACGCCACCTGAATCATTTCTTAATAATCATCATGTGGTCTGATTCGTTACGCCACCTGAATCATTTCTTAATAATCATCATGTGGTCTGATTCGTTACGCCACCTGAATCATTTCTTAATAATCATCATGTGGTCTGATTCGTTACGCCACCTGAATCATTTCTTAATAATCATCATGTGGTCTGATTCGTTACGCCACCTGAATCATTTCTTAATAGTCATCATGTAGTCTGATTCGTTACGCCACCGGAATCGTTTCTTAATACTCATCATTCTCCCTTGTTTTTCTATTAGTGGCAATGGGTTTAGTGCAAACATACCATTATAGCAGGACTGGATGCACTGTACTGTACTGTACTGTGTGTGTGTGTGTGTGTGTGTGTGTGTGTGTGTGTGTGTGTGTGTGTGTGTGTGTGTGTGTGTGTGTGTGTGTGTACTGCCCAGCTCCATGTCCCTGGTGGAGGTGTGAAATCATCTCTATTAGTTCCCCGTGGCCTCTATTTACACATGGTGGATTAGCTCCAGGCCCTAGACCTGACACACACAAACAAACAAACAAACACACACAAACACACACACACACAGCCGGTGCAAAGGTAGTATTGTATTTTAGAATTGAATGACTCAAGAACAAACAAAGAACATTTATGCCATTTTGTTGTTATTGCTAATAGGAAAAAAAGCCCTTTTCACACTGACTGACATAGCATAATATAGCCCATGGAGAAAAGATTTTATATATATATATATATACACTGCTCAAAAAATTAAAGGGAACACTAAAATAACACATCCTAGATGTGAATGAATTAAATAATCTGATTAAATACTTTTTTCTTTACATAGTTGAATGTGCTGACAACAAAATCACACAAAAATAATCAATGGAAATCCAATTTATCAACCCATGGAGGTCTGGATTTGGAGTCACACTCAAAATTAAAGTGGAAAACCACACTACAGGCTGATCCAACTTTGATGTAATGTCCTTAAAACAAGTCAAAATGAGGCTCATTAGTGTGTGTGGCCTCCACGTGCCTGTATGACCTCCCTACAACGCCTGGGCATGCTCCTGATGAGGTGGCGGATGGTCTCCTGAGGGATCTCCTCCCAGACCTGGACTAAAGCATCCGCCAACTCCTTCTTGCCACAGCTTGCATTGATGTGCCATCCTGGATGAGCTGCACTACCTGAGCCACTTGTGTGGGTTGTAGACTCCGTGTCATGCTACCACTAGAGTGAAAGCACCGCCAGCATTCAAAAGTGACCAAAACATCAGCCAGGAAGCATAGGAACTGAGAAGTGGTCTGTGGTCACCACCTGCAGAACCACTCCTTTATTGGGGGTGTCTTGCTAATTGCCTATAATTTCCACCTGTTGTCTATTCCATTTGCACAACAGCATGTGAAATTTATTGTCAATCAGTGTTGCTTCCTAAGTGGACAGTTTGATTTCACAGAAGTGTGATTGACTTGGAGTTACATTGTGTTGTTTAAGTGTTCCCTTTATTTTTTTGAGCAGTGTGTATATATATATATAGAGAGAGAGAGAGAGAGAGAGAGAGAGAGAGAGAGAGAGAGAGAGAGAGAGAGAGAGAGAGAGAGAGAGAGAGAGAGAGAGAGAGAGAGAGAGAGAGAGAGAGAGAGAGAGAGAGAGAGAGAGAGAGAGAGAGAGAGAGAGAGAGAGAGAGAGAGAGAGAGAGAGAGAGAGAGAGAGAGAGAGAGAGAGAATAAGGTGCCATTTGGGGAAGTCACCTCTGTTCTAATGTGTCAGAGAAGCTGAATTAGAAAGGAAGATGTCATGCATAACTACTATCCGTTTAGTGTCAAAGAGGATGATGTGTCCCAAATGGCCATTTGAGATACAGGTCAGAACACAAAGGACACCATGGTATCTGGCCTAAGTAAAACCGGCATGACTAAAGCAGTATCACAGTATCATTGATCCCCCTTCCAATGTCAGAGCTAGTCACTAGATGGCCATGCTAGGAGGTACAAAGATGACAATGGAGAAGCAGAGCCATCTACTGCAGCTATATACTGATGTCAAAGGGCAGATCCAGATCAGTAGGGGTCAACACTTTGTGAAAAGTGCTGTACTGAATGTGGCCCTTGACAGTATTGTGTGATGCATCAGGTGTATCAGGGGAAAAAACCTCTTCAGAAAATACCAATGTGTGATGGCATTTTATTCATGGTGAAGGACGCTGTCGGTTCAAGACATGTACTTGAAATACATAATTCCTACATACAGTATTAGTCAAAAGTTTTGAACACAGCTACTCATTCAAGTTTTTTTTTGGTTTGTTTTTTTTACTATTTTCTACATTGTAGAATAATAGTGAAGACATCAAAAATATGAAATAACACATATGGAATCACGTAGTAACCAAAAAAAGCGTTAAACAAATCAAAAAATATTTTCGATTCTTCAAAGTAGCCACCCTTTGTCTTGATGACAGCTTTGCACACTCTTGACATTCTTTCAACCAGCTTCATGAGGTTATCACCTGCATGCATTTGAGCCAATCAGCTGTGTTATGACAAGGTAGGGGTGGTATACAGAAGATATCCCTATTAGAAAAAATACCAAGTCCATATTATGTCAAGAACAGCTCAAATTAGCAAAAAGAAACAACAGTCCATCATAACTTTAAGACGTGAAGGTCAGTCAATCCGGAAAATTTTAAGAACTTTGAAAGTTTCTTCAAGTGCAGACAAAAAAAACATCAAGCGCTATGATGAAACTGGCTCTCATGAGGACCGCCACAGGAAAGGAAGACCCAGAGTTACCTCTGCTGCAGAGGATCAGTTCATTCATTAGAGTTAATTGCACCTCAGAAATTGCAGCCCCAATAAATGCTTCACAGAGTTCAAGTAACAGATACATATCAACATCAACTGTTCAGAGGAAACTTGAATCAGGACTTCATGTTTGAATTGCTTCAAGAAACCACTGCTAAAGGACACCAATAATAAAAAGAGACTTGCTTGGGGCCAAGAAACACGAGCAATGGACATTAGACAGTTGGAAATCTGTCCTTTGGTCTGATGAGTCTAAATTTGCGATTTTTGGTTCCAACCTCCGTGTCTTTTTGAGACGCAGAGTAGGTGAACGGGTGATCTCCGCATGTGTGGTTCCCACCGTGAAGCATGGAGGAAGAGGTGTGATGGTGTGGGGTTGCTTTGCTGGTGACACTGTGATTCTATTTAGAATTCAAGGCACACTTAACCAGCATGGCTACCACAGCATTCTGCAGTGATACTCCATCCCATCTGGTTTGCATTTAGTGGGACTATCATTTGTTTTTCAACAAGACAGGCTGTGTAAGGGCTATTTGACTAAGAAGGAGAGTAATGGAGTGCTGCATCAGCTGACCTTGCCTCCACAATCACCCCACCTCAACCCATTTGAGATTGTTTGGGATGAGTTAGACCGCAGAGTGAAGGAAAGCAGACAACAAGTGCTCAGCATATGTGGGAACTCCTTCAAGACTGTTGGAAATGCATTCCAGGTGAAGCTGGTTGAGAGAATGCCAAGAGTGTGCAAAGCTGTCATCAAGGCAAAAAGGGTGGCTACTTTGAAGAATCCAAAATGCAATACTTTTTTGGTTACAACATGATTCCATATGTGTTATTTCATAGTTTTGATGTCTTCACTATTATTCTACAATGTAGAAAATAGTCAAAATAAAGAAAAACCATTGAATGAGTAGGTGTGTCCAAACTTTCGACTTGTACTGTATTTTAAACACAATTGACCGGCATTTGTGTCATGTTACTACCCTGTTACTAATCTATTTCTATTTCTGTAATAAGGATGTATTTACTCATGTATTTTATTAATAGCTGGTATAATGGGACATGATTGGATCATTGCTGGGTCAAATCTGGACTGTAACTGTCAACATTTTAATATCAATAACAGATTAATAAAAGTTATACATAGCACAACATCTAAACAACACATCAACTAATGTATTTCACATGTGTTAGTAATGTATTTCACATGTGTAAGTAATGTATTTCACATGCGTTAGTAATGTATTTCACATGCGTTAGTAATGTATTTCACATGCGTTAGTAATGTATTTCACATGCGTTAGTAATGCATTTCACATGCATTAGTAATGCATTTCACATGTGTTTGTAATGCATTTCACATGCATTAGTAATGTATTTCACATGCGTTAGTAATGCATTTCACATGCATTAGTAATGCATTTCACATGCGTTAGTAATGCATTTCACATGCGTTAGTAATGCATTTCACATGTGTTTGTAATGCATTTCACATGCATTAGTAATGTATTTCACATGCGTTAGTAATGCATTTCACATGCATTAGTAATGCATTTCACATGCGTTAGTAATGTATTTCACATGCATTAGTAATGTATTTCACATGCGTTAGTAATGCATTTCACATGCATTAGTAACGTATTTCACATTCGTTAGTAATGTATTCATTGATTTAATGTATATATGTGTTTTTAGAGCGCACATAAATAGAGCATATCTGTAAGTACACAGCCTGCCTGGAAAACAACATGTCTGCTGGCAGTCAAATGAACCCTGACCTGCGTCTCAGAAAGCACCCTATTCCCTATATAGTGCACTACTTTTGACCAGGGCGCGTAGGGCGTAGTAGTACCTTTTAAAGGGAATAGGGTGCCATTTGGGGCAAAGGCCTGTCTGGTAGCCGGTAGCCTGCAGTGTTAGTGTTCAGAGAAGTACTTCGCTGTGAGGTAATCACACCCCGCTACATGACCAGCCATTCTACCAACACTTTCAGCACCATCCATCATAATGGACCGTGTACGCCTGCTGTCACAGCAAATGGATGGATTTTAGGGAAATGGTTACAAACACAGTACCTGGAGGCGATGTAGTGTTGTTGGCCTTGTTTCACTGTGCTTCACTGCTGCAGACTTGTGTGTGTGTTTCTGTGTGTGTGTGTGTGTGTGTGTGTGTGTGTGTGTGTGTGTGTGTGTGTGTGTGTGTGTGTGTGTGTGTGTGTGTGTGTGTGTGTGTGTGTGTGTGTGTGTGTGTGTGTGTGTGTCAGAGAGAGTGGCTTCCGTGTGGTGCTGTCTGTACAGAGAGATCAGTCAGTCTGGACGTTGATAAGCAGTAGTGTCAAGCCTGCTCATGTTCCTGTGAAGGACAGACCCTCTGGTTGTAGAAATAACAGGCCTTCACAGCAAACATGCTTTACAAAGGGATTTATCTGTCACAACTTGGTATGTATCATGACAGTGAAGTGAGAGACACCGTACAGCACAGCGTTCTGGTTTTGGGCTGTTATTTTTGGCTGGCTGATAATGCTATTAATTGAGCATTTACTTCGTTTTTTTGGAAATCGTTCATTTAGCATCATGTTGTGCAGTTGAAAAGGACAAATGACTGTCAGAGAATCTACCTCCACTGTGTTTGTTGTTCTCTGAGTTTTAAGCACAGCAGAAAGAGGGGAGGACTCATGAAAGGGAATATGAACTCTCACTGATTAAAGAGTAACATAGATTAGCCATCCATCTTGACTGCCAATCATTAGCACGTTTGTCAACAAACATTTAAATACCTTTGTTTAAACGTATGTGTTTGAAGAACACACTGACTGTAAGGAGTTGACCACTGTGTTTGAAGAACACACTGACTGTAAGGAGTTGACCACTGTGTTTGAAGAACACACTGACTGTAAGGAGTTGACCACTGTGTTTGAAGAACACACTGACTGTAAGGAGTTGACCACTGTGTTTGAAGAACACACTGACTGTAAGGAGTTGACCACTGTGTTTGAAGAACACACTGACTGTAAGGAGTTGACCACTGTGTTTGAAGAACTCACTGACTGTTTGATTTGGGTGAGACTAAAATTGCTCATATTTTTTCACATAATTATAATTTCAACCTTGTACATTTGCACAACTGCAAACAAATAAAACATCAAACTGTGGTCTATGATCCTTTAATAAAGCTTTTGTTATGGATTATAAAATAGTTTATTCATTTATTAATCGTTATTCCAACATTTATAATTGTAACTAGTTATTCACATATTTATAAACAAAGTAATTATTAATAATTCATAAGATAATTTATAAGATGTTGAATATAAGCAGCTAGACAACTGCTTATCATGGTTGTCTCAAATAACTAATATATTACAAAAAATATATATTAAAACAGCACGCATAATCAGAAGGATAGCTAAATATTTACCAGGAAAAATTCTTAAGCAAATAACACAAGCATTAATTGAGAGTCAGGTGAATGGGGTGGCAGGGTAGCCTAGTGGTTAGAGTGTTGGACTAGTAACCGAAAGGTTGCGAGATTGAATCCCTGAGCTGACAAGGTACAAATCTGTCGTTCTGCCCCTGAACAAGGCAGTTAACCCACTGTTCCTAGGCCGTCATTGAAAATAAGAATTTGTTCTTTAACTGACTTGCCTAGTTAAATAAAGGTTAAATAAATAAATAAACTACTGTTCTGTGGTCTGGGGAAATGCATCATCAGGTGAAGTTAGGAGGCTGCAGATTGCACAGAACAAAGCAGCAAGGATTGGTTTACGGTGGAGATATGGTTCTTCTGTTGCAGTCATGCGCAATATTCTTGGTTGGTCATCAATCGACAAGATAACTGAAAAAAAACATGCTTATTTTATTTCATAATATACATCATTTAAAACGGCCAAGTTCTATTCACAACGGTATTCAGTTGGTAAGAGACAGACATTCAGTAAATACTAGGAATAGATTGTCCATCTATGTCCATCTATGCGTTATCCAGACAGAAAAGAGAAATAGGCAAAAGAACATTTCGATTTAGAGCAATAAAGAAATGGAATAAATGAACTGAGCAAACCAGAAACCTTTCAATATATAAATGTAAACATTATTTTAAAACGATTTAAATATAATACACAGAATCGTTGTGGGATTACAGTAGATGAAGAATCAATATTTTTTTTATTGAGTATTTATTGGTTCATTATGTTAGTATATTATGTATGTTTGTAATAGTGTGTTATATGTCAAAATGTGTTCGTATTATAAATTGTATTTTAATGTTTAAGGACTCTTGGAAGATTAAATGAAATATAAATCATTAGTTAAGTTGCGTGGCCTCAATTATGTTAGCATTTTAGGATAAAAAACATAATTTTATTCAGCATAGAGTGTTTCTGAAGTTAGACATCACACTATTATAACAGTGTGACTGTTTTGGAATTAAATGTCCAATATATTTGATTAAACATCCTCTGTATTGTAGCTTATTGTTTAACAATTGATATGTTCTAGGGGGCATTTTGAGAGCGTAAAGGGCTGCTGGAATGTCTGCCAATGGAACGTCCATCTTTTTGTAACAAATTACACTGGTCCTGCAAAACATTAGATGAAGCCACGCAAAAAGACTTAACTAATGATTAGTAAATGGTTTATTAGGACCTATATTAAACATCTTCTGAATGGAATACTGATTAACAAATGATGAAAAAACTATTTACTAATCCATTATAAATGTTTTATTATGTGGAGTTACTCTAAAGTGAGACTGATACCCTGTATGACAATCGATTGGCCTGCCTCTATCCTGTCTACCTCCTGGAACTAACACACAGCCAGTGTCCTCTATCCTGTCTACCTCCTGGAACTAACACACAGACAGTGTCCTCTATCCTGTCTACCTCCTAGAACTAACCCACAGGCAGTGTCCTCTATCCTGTCTACCTCCTAGAACTAACCCACAGGCAGTGTCCTCTATCCTGTCTACCTCCTGGAACTAACACACAGACAGTGTCCTCTATCCTGTCTACCTCCTGGAACTAACACACAGACAGTGTCCTCTATCCTGTCTACCTCCTGGAACTAACACACAGACAGTGTCCTCTATCCTGTCTACCTCCTAGAACTAACCCACAGACAGTGTCCTCTATCCTGTCTACCTCCTGGAACTAACACACAGACAGTGTCCTCTATCCTGTCTACCTCCTAGAACTAACCCACAGGCAGTGTCCTCTATCCTGTCTACCTCCTAGAACTAACCCACAGGCAGTGTCCTCTATCCTGTCTACCTCCTGGAACTAACAGACATACACAGACAGTGTACTCTATCCTGTCTACCTCCTGGAACTAACAGACATACACAGACAGTGTCCTCTATCCTGTCTACTTCCTGGAACTAACAGACATACACAGACAGTGTCCTCTATCCTGTCTACCTCCTGGAACTAACAGACATACACAGACAGTGTACTCTATCCTGTCTACCTCCTGGAACTAACAGACATACACAGACAGTGTCCTCTATCCTGTCTACTTCCTGGAACTAACAGACATACACAGACAGTGTCCTCTATCCTGTCTACCTCCTGTAACTAACAAAAATACGCAGACAGTGTCCTCTATTCTCTTTACCTAATGGAACTAACACACAGACAGTGTCCTCTAGCCTGTCTACCTCCTGGAACTAACACACAGACAGCATTCTCTATCCTGTCTACCTCCTGGAACTAACACATATACACAGACTGTGTCCTCTATCCTGTCTACCTCCTGGAACTAACACACAGACTGTGTCCTCTATCCTGTGTACCTCCTGGAACTAACACACAGACAGCATTCTCTATCCTGTCTACCTCCTGTAACTAACACAAATACGCAGACAGTGTCCTCCATCCTGTCTACCTCCTGTAACTAACACAAATACACAGACAGTGTCCTCTAGCCTGTCTACCTCCTGTAACTAACACAAATACACAGACAGTGTCCTCTAGCCTGTCTACCTCCTGGAACTATCACAAATACACAGACAGTGTCCTCTATCCTGTCTACCTCCTGGAACTATCACAAATACACAGACAGTGTCCTCTATCCTGTCTACCTCCTGGAATTAACACACAGACAGCATTCTCTATCCTGTCTACCACCTGGAACTAACACACAGACAGCGTTCTCTATCCTGTCTACCTCCTGGAACTAACACACAGACAGCGTTCTCTATCCTGTCTACCTCCTGGAACTAACACACAGACAGTGTCCTCTATCCTGTCTACACATACAACTTGGACTTTAATATGCAAATGAAACAGAATCTTCCATTTCCATTTGATCATGGTTCTACTTCCTGATTATAATTTTTGATTAATCTCGCGGCATTGTGACATTTTCACAGAAGCCACAGAAATATTACATGTTTTACTTAACCTTTGTTATATCAGGGAGTCATACTGAGACCAAAGTCTCTTTTACAGATGAGTCCAGAAGTACAGACATGACAGAAACACACACAAACATCAACATTTAAAAACAAGATGCAAGCAGAAAGAAAACACGGATATAAAAACAAACACATTCATCAGTAATAAGGACATCAATAAGCACCCAATTCCCTATAGAGGGTTCCCAGTTGACGTACCACGTCTCCTGGTGGCCATGTTGGAAGACAACAGAATCAGCAGTAGCTATTCCAACCTGCATGATAACATTGCCTAAAACTTGTTAATTCATCCCCACGGTCAATTTCTGTGCAGTATTTGGCTGCTCCAACAAGGCAGGAAAGACAAACAGGATTATTGTTATTATTTTATACAGATTACCATGAAACATCAAGGAGCTAAGACTCAAGAACTGTCAGAAAAGCGAAGAAACCTTTTTTGTCCGTCAAGACCTGAACCTACGGTGCTGACACAGACAACAGATCAATAAAAACGACTTTGTCTTGGATGCAACCACGTAATCTAGGCCTGTTATCCTAATTCTCCTAAGCTGCTGTGTTAATTCTCCTAACCTGCCACATTAATTCTCCTAACCTGCTGCGTTAATTCTCCTAACCTGCTGCGTTAATTCTCCTAACCTGCCACGTTATTTCTCCTAACCTGCTACATTAATTCTCCTAACCTGCAGCAGCATCAGATTCTACTGTGAAGATGACACAATGCTGCAGCAGCATCAGTTTCCATTGTGAAGATGACACAATCCTGCAGCAGCATCAGATTCTACTGTGAAGATGACACAATGCTGCAGCAGCATCAGTTTCCACTGTGAAGCTGACACAATCCTGCAGCAGCATCAGATTCTACTGTGAAGATAACACAATCCTGCAGCAGCATCAGATTCTACTGTGAAGATGACACAATCCTGCAGCAGCATCAGATTCTACTGTGAAGATGACACAATGCTGCAGCAGCATCAGATTCTAATGTGAAGATGACACAATGCTGCAACAGCATCAGTTTCCACTGTGAAGATGACACAATGCTGCAGCAGCATCAGATTCTACTGTGAAGATGACACAATGCTGCAGCAGCATCAGATTCTAATGTGAAGATGACACAATGCTGCAACAGCATCAGTTTTCACTATGAAGATGACACAATGCTGCAGCAGCATCACATTCTACTGTGAAGGTGACACAATGCTGCAGCAGCATCAGATTCCACTGTGAAGATGACACAATGCTGCAGCAGCATCAGTTTACACTGTGAAGATGACAGACACAATGCTGCAGCAGCATCAGATTCTACTGTGAAGATGACACAATGCTGCAGCAGCATCAGATTCCACTGTGGAGATGACACAATGCTGCAGCAATATCAGTTTCCCACTGTGAAGTTGACACAATGCTACAGCAGCATCAGATTCCACTGTGAAGATGACACAATGCTGCAGCAATATCAGTTTCCCACTGTGAAGATGACAGAATGCTGCAGCAGCATCAGTTTCTACTTCTTCTACTTTGTCCTTTGTCCAGATATGAAAGGAGACATCCCTTCAGTTATACCAGATGGGTGTCATATGATTTGCTCTGGTCAAATCTGAACGATTCTGTTGTGCCATTTGAGTAGAGTGCACCTTCACACCTTGTCGTCATTACAAAAGTGCCCACTTAAACCGTATGAATATATAAAATATAAATTGGAACGTGTAAAATACTATTGTTTATAATATAGTGTCATGACGTTGGCCTGTGGGTAAGGTTTATGACCCCCCCCATAAATACCTTTCTCCCTTCCCCTCTCTTTCTGACCCTACTGAAGGACTGCTGTCCTGAAGGACTGCTTTCCTGTTAAATATAGAGAGTCTGGGAACATCAAACAAATGGGGAAAGGAACCATATTTTGGTAATAAAACCAGTTGGAAATATGCTTTGGAACTTAATGAGTATGGATGTCAGTTCGGTTGTCATCTGAGACATTATGACTGATGACAGGACGACATAAACTGTCCCTGGGAAAGTATACACCCTCTAGTTATCAGAGTCACATGGAATTGTTATGCAATTGAAATGTTTGATATTGAAATTGTTTGTTAGGAGATTAAATGTAATTTTAGCTTCCAAATGAGAGAATTGGGTTTTCATAAGGAAAGTGCCCTGCTTGATCAGTGGCCCACCCCTGTGAAGAGACAGGGGTTATAAACTATGAAAAACATCCTTCCCCCTCTCCACTATATAAGCCTTTGCCGAAAAGATAACCACATGTTCCAGTACGTGAGGTCTGCAGCCTCTATGTTAGAAGGACACACGTCAAGTACAGAACTAAGCCAACCTCGGCGTGAGCTTTGGTGGCGAATGGTATGAACTTTGAGCTTATTCACTACAGAAGTGATACTTCCTAGCCGCTGAGTTAGCAGCGGCCGCTGTAGACGTGGGCTAGGAAAGGACAGACAAAAAACCACCACGTATCCAATTTACCACCAGAGACATTCTTCCGAGGACAGGAAGATCTGTTGGCCAACCCGGCCAGCATCTACGACCAATCTACCGAAGCGCAGCTCAGAGTAAATATTTATTGCATTTTCCTTTTCCAAATGGGCGGTAATTTAGAATGCATAAGATAATGTATTTACGATAGCATAGCTGCTGTTTCTTTGTTCCTAAGTCTTCCCGCTCTTTCATTCAAGCCCAACCCCCTTTCCTTTGTGTAACCAGCCATCATACAGGTTCCGTCCACCAGGGATGTTTTCTGTATGACATCATTCTATTCTGTGTATTTGTAATTCTGTGTGATTGGTTTAGGTATTTAGTAAATAAATAATTAAACCCAATTTTGTATTGCTGATTCAACTTGTTAGCCAGGGTTCGTGAAGATAACCAAGAATTTCCAACTTTCATTATGAGACTGAAAATAAGATGATTAAGATGACGGCTATCGATGTAAAATATTACTAAGTATTTTAAGAGTTTATTCGGAAGATAACGGCTCTATAAACGTTCTTCCGTGGTGCCCCGACTTTCTAGTTAATTACATTTACATGATTAGTTTAATCAGGTAATATTAATTACAGAGAAAGAATTTTATAGGTTAGCATGAAATATCACTTAATCTGGCATAGCCAAAGACACGACAATGGTAAACATGCTGTACTTCAATAATAGGCTGTATTGTTGTATGGGTGAAATGAAAAGTATTTTGTATGTCATCTCTGCTTTGCCTTGCCCATTGAATAAAATGTATTAATTATAGCTTAACTTTTCTTTATTTAGCAATTTAAAGACGTTTAGCATTCACAATGTAATTACTGTGGTAGTCTTAGGCCAACCATCTTCAAGTGCCTCTCAGACCTTCTGGGAGAAAATCTGGCAGTGAACAGTAGTAGTAGCTGTGTTTGTGGTTTAAGCTAAGGGTTGGATTACAAAGATTGGATTTGCACTAAACAATTTCATGTCAGCACAAGGCATGTACAAAATCTAGTTTTTAAATGGAGAACATATAGCTGAACAAAATGTAAACAATGTGTGAGTTAATCTATTCTCTGCACAATGTCTAAGGGTTGCATTGCAAGTACCCAAAAGGCTAATGGCATCATACTGTAGGCCAGTGGTTCCCAATTCCGGTTCTCGAGTATTCCTGGCAGTACACATTTTTATTGTAGCACTGGACAAGCACACCATTATAATCTAATTAAACTAATTAGAGAGCTGATAACTGAACAAAAAGGTAATGTTCATTTGAAAATACAGAAACACATTAGAGAAAGATTCCTTTCCCCTCTATTCTTAGCATGAAGAAAAGACGGAGATACGGGGGGACGCATATCCGGATGCTTAGTGAGAATTCGTCGGGCGAGTGGGTAAAACCACCTCTACTTTCCATTCTATTGGCCAAAGTGCAATCACTGGAGAATAAACTGGATGAGCTCCATTTGAGACTATCCTACCAACGGGACATAAAAAACTGTAATATCTTATGTTTCACCGAGTCGTGGCTGAACGCTAAACAAATTCATGTCAGCACAAGAACAGGTGTATATATACTGAGATCATGTGACAGATCATGTGACACTTAAATAAAGCCCACCTGTGTGCAATCTAACTAATTATATGACTTCTGAAGGTAATTGGTTGCACCAGATCTTATTCAGGGGCTTCATAGCAAAGGAGGTGAATACATATGCACACCACTTTTCCGGTTTTTATTTGTAAAATTTTTTTGAAACAAGTTATTTTTTTCATTTCACTTCACCAATTTGGACTATTTTGTGTATGTCCATTACATGAAATCCAAATAAAAATAATTTTAAATTACAGGTTGTAATGCAACAAAATAGGAAAAATGCCAAGGGGGATGAAAATTGTTGTAAGGCACTGTTAAATGGACTCCTACTACACTGGCTCTGATGCATAAATGCCTTTTATGTTCACTTTGAGGCAAGAAACACTGAAGCATGCATGAGAGCACCAGCTGTTCCGGATGTCTGTGTGATCACTCTCTCTGTAGCCGATGTGAGTAAGACCTTTAAACAGGCCAACGTTCACAAGGCCGCAGGGCCAGACGAATTACCAGATTGTGTACTCAGAGCATGCACAGACCAACAGGCACGTGTCTTCACTGACATTTTCAACCTCTCCCTGACCGAGTTTGTAATACCTACATGTTTCAAACAGACCACCATAGTCCCTGTGCCCAAATAAGCGAAGGTAACCTGCCTAAATGACTACCGTTCCGTAGCACGCATGTCTGTAGCCATGAAGTGCTTTGAATGGCTGGTCATGGCTCACAGCAACACAATCATGCCGGAAAACCAGACCCAATCCAATTCGCATACCGCCCCAACAGATCCACAGATGACGTAATCTCATTCACACTCCTCACTGCCATTTCACACCTGGACAAAAGGAACACATTTACATTTACATTTAAGTCATTTAGCAGACGCTCTTATCCAGAGTGACTTACAAATTGGTGCATTCATCTTATGATATCCAGTGGAACAACCACTTTACAATAGTGCATCTAAATCTTTTTTTGGGGGGGGGGTTAGAAGGATTATTTTATCCTATCCCAGGTATTCCTTAACCTGTTGGGGATAGGGGGCAGTATTTGCACGGCCGGATAAAAAACGTAGCCGATTTAATCTGGTTACTACTCCTGCCCAGTAACTAGAATATGCATATAATTGTTTGATTTGGATGGAAAACACCCTAAAGTTTCTAGAACTGTTTGAATGGTGTCTGTGAGTATAACAGAACTCATTTGGCAGGCCAAAACCTGAGAAGATTCCAAACAGGAAGCGCTCTCTCTGACTATTTCTTGGCCACCACCCCGCAGGCCAGATGCTCTCGGGGTATGCGAGAACACATGGGCAGACGAGGTGAGAGCAGTAGGAGTAGCAGTGTTATCTGTGGTAATCCATGTTTCCGTCAGCACCAAGAAGTCGAGGGACTGGAGGGTAGCATAGGCTGAGATGAACTCTGCCTTGTTGGCCGCAGACTGGCAGTTCCAGAGGCTGCCGGAGACCTGGAACTCCACGTGGGTCGTGTGCGCTGGGACCACCAGGTTAGAGTGGCAGCGGCCACGTGGTGTGAAGCGTTTGTATGGCCTGTGCAGAGGGGAGAGAACAGGGATAGACAGACACATAGTTGACAAGCTACAGAAGAGGCTATGCTAATGCAAAGGAGATTGGAATGACAAGTGGACTACACGTCTCGAATGTTCAGAAAGTTAAGCTTACGTTGCAAAAATCTTATTGACTAAAAAGACTAAAATGATACAGTACTGCTGGCTGGTGAAGTAGGCTAGCTAGCAGTGGCTGCGTTGTTGACTTTGTTTGAAAGTGTAGCTGGCTAGGTAACCTCGATAGTTTCAGTACTACACCATTATCATGATACAAAGGCAACTATGTAGCTAGCTAACATAACACTAATCAAGACGTTCCTTTGTAATGTATTTAGTTTCTACAATGCTGCTCGTCGGTAATAGTTGGCTAGGTTTGGAAGATGGCGTCGCGGGGGACGAAAATAGCTGGCTAGCTAACCTCGATAATTACTCTAAACAACACAATTATCAAACTATGACAAGGACAACTATGTAGCTAGCTAACACTACACTAGTCAAATCGTTCCGTTGTACTGTATTAGTTTCTATAGTGCTGCTAGTCGGTAAAGGTTGGCTAGCTAGCAGTGGGTTTGATGATGACTAGGTGTGTTGACTAAGTCTTGAGTCTGGAGAACGGCGTCGCGTCGCGGCGGATGAAAATAGCTGGCTAGCTAACCTCGATAATTACTCTAAACTACACAATTATCTTAGATACAAAGACAGCAAAGACAACTATGTAGCTAGCTAACACTACACTAATCAAATCGTTCCGTTGTAATATATTAGTTTCTACAGTGCTGCTAGTCGGTAGAAGTTGGCTAGCTAGCAGTGTTGACTGAGTTTGGAGAACGCGTCGCGGAGGACGAAAATAGCTGGCTAGCTAACCTCGATAATTACTCTAAACTACACAATTATCTTTGATACAAAGACGGCTATGTAGCTAGCTAGCTAAAAAAATTGCTCAGATCAAACAAATCAAACCGTTGTAATGAAATGTAATATTACCTGCGGAGCAAAGTGCAGCACGACTACTCGCTCCAAACCCGGAAGTCACAATCATGTGAGAATGCTGTTCATTGACTACAGCTCAGCGTTCAACACCATAGCGCCCACATAGCCCACATAGCTCATCACTAAGCTAAGGACCCTGGCACTAAACACCTCCCTCTGCAACTGGAACCTGGACTTCCTTATGGGCCGCCCCCAGGGGCTAAGGATAGACAACAACACATCTGACTCGAATACCCTCAACACGGGGGCCCCTCAGGGGTGCGTGCTTAGTCCCCTCCTGAGGACAGAAAACATCATAAAGAAACAGGCTGTATTATACTCAAATTAAACGGCACTGAATATTATGTTTCTATATATCTCTCTGTCCTCATAGTTTTTCTGGGGGACTGGAACTGGAGAATCTTTTTATAATGTCCTCCCACAACGGTACCTGCCCTATCAAGAGTAGCCTCCTCTTCCTTCTCTGACAGCTGGAACTACTAGCTAATCCTTTCACCCTCTTCCATGGCTATTAGCTAGCTACCTAGCTACAAATGCATGTAGAGTTACAATGATAAATACATCAAGATAGGTAGCTAGATACTGAGCTAATATGAAATCAGCTAGCTGGTGGTATTTAATTCACTTAGCTAGATATAGAGTATGTGTAACGAGTGTCGTAATGATTAGACCAAGGTGCAGCGAGAACATGTACACTCATCTTCTTTAATTGGTAAAAAGAAGGAAAAACAAACAAAACACGTATACAAACACAACGAACGACACTAACAGTCCTGTCAGGTACTCAGACACTAAACAAGGAGACAACTACCCACAATTCCCTTACAAACACACCCCTATACATAGGACCTTCAATCAGAGGCAACGAGGAACAGCTGCATCCAATTGAAGGCCAATCCCAATAAACTAAACATAGAACTAAACAACCTAGATCTAACATAGAAATACACTAACCTAGAACATAACTCAAACACCCCTCTACATAAACACATAGCCCAACAAACCCCGAACCACATAAAACAAACATCCCCTGCCACGTCCTGGCCAAACTACAATAACAAATAACCCCTTTACTGGTCAGAACGTGACAGTATGGTCCTGTAGCTAGCTAGCTTAGTTCATGTAGCTAGCTAGCTAGATAACAATACATTGTTGATCTTTTTTCTAAATATATTTTCTTACTTCAATAGGTACGTCACTGCCTCTGTTTTCTGGGTCCTTGGAAAAACAAAATAGTGGGTAATCTTCCCAAAGTTTGATTGGAGGACTTCCACCAGACTGACTCTGGTCTTCCAACATGGCACCTGGTGTGGTTGCTAGGTGATTTGTGACACAACTGCAAGCCTTTTACACTGAGTATACCAAACATTAGGAACACCCCTTAATATTGAGTTGCAGCGACCCCATTTTGCATTGGAACAGCCTCAATTCGTTGGGGCATGAACTCTACAAGACTGAGAACACATTCTCATTTACAGCAATGATCTTGGGAATAGTTCCAGAGGACAGGAAGTGGACACCAGGGTTATCACCCCTACTCTTACGATAAGTGCCATTGGATCTTTGGTGACCACAGAGAGTCAGGTCACCTGTTTAAAGTCCCATCTGAAAGACAGCACCCAACACAGGGAAATGTCCCCAATCACTGCCCTAGGGAATTGGGATATTTTTTCAGGTCAGAGATCCTCCTACTGGCCCTCCAACACCACTTCCAGCAGCATCTGGTCTCTCATCCAGGGACCAACCGAGACCAACCAGTACCAACACTGCTTACCTTCAGAGGCAAGCCAACAGTGGGATGCTGGATGATATGCTGCTGGTGGTTCTTGACACAAACCGGTGCACCTGGCACCTAGTACAATACCCTGTTCAAAGGGACTTAAATATTTTGACTTACCAATTTACACTTTGAATGGTACACATACACAATCCATGATTCAATTGTCTCTACACTGTTGAAGTGGATTTGGCTAGTGACATCAATAAGGGGTCATAGCTTTCACCTGGACTCACCTTGTCAGTCTATCATGTTTTGTACACTCAGTGTATATACAGTAGTGCACTACTTTTGGCCGTAGCCCTGGTCAAAAGGATCTGTCTGTGATGACCAGTCTCTATGGCCAGGCTGTCCTCTCTGGGTAGCCAGATCTGTCTGTGATGACCAGTCTCTATGGCCAGACTGTCCTCCCTGGGTAGCCAGATCTGTCTGTCATGACCAGTCTCTATGGCCAGATTGTGTTCACTGAGTCTGCACCTAGTCGGTGTTTCCTCCGTTTTCTATCAGTCACAGTGGTCAGATAGTCTGCCACTATGTACTGCCTGTTTAGAGACAAAAAGCGGTGAAGATGTCTTAGATTTTTCGTGGTATCTTTCTAACAGGTGATATATTTTTGTTTTTGCTTTGTGATCATTTGGTTGGGCCAGATTTGAGGGCTGTCCTGAGGCTTTGATTGGTTGGTAGTGGTTAGTGAACTTAGCCTCAGGACCAGCTGTCTGAGGAGACTCTTTTCTATGGCCCCCTCTTGGCATTTGAGGGCTTTATAATGGTAGGAGTGGGGGGTCACTTGTTTTTCAATCAATCAAATCAATTAAATGTATTTATAAAGCCATTTTTACATCAGCCGATGTCACAAAGTGTTATACAGAAACCTAGCAAGCAATGCAGATGTAGAAGCATGGTGGCTAGGAAAAACTCCCTAGAAAGGCAGGAATCTAGGAAGAAAGCTAGAGAGGAACCAGGCTCTGAGGCGTGGCCAGTCCTCTTCTGGCTGTGCCAGGTGGAGATTATAACAGTACATGGCCAAGATGTTCAAACTTTCATTGATGACCAGCAGGGTAAAATAATAATTATCACAGTGGTTGTAGAGGGTGCAACAGGTCAGCACGTCAGGAGTAAATGTCAGTTGGCATTTCATAGCCGATCATTCAGAGTTAGAGACAGCAGGTGCGGTAGAAAGAGAGAGTCGAAAACAGTAGGTCCGGCACAAGGTAGCACGTCCGGAGAACAGGTCAGGGTTCCATAGCCACAGGCAGAACAGTTGAAACTGGAGCAGCAGCACGACCAGGTGGACTGGGGACAGCAAGGAGTCATCAGGCCAGGTAGTCCTGAGGCATGGTCCTAGGGCTCAGGTCCTCTGAGCGAAGAGAGAAAAAAGTGAAAGAGAGAGTTAGAGGGAGCATACTTAAATTCACACAGGACACCGGATAAGACAGGAGAAATACTCCAGATATAACAGACTGATCCTAGCCCCCAGACACATAAACTATGGCAGCATAAATACTGGAGGCTGAGACAGGAGGGGTCGGGAGACACCGTGGCCCCGTTTGAAGATACCCCCAGACAGGGCCAACCAGGAAGGATATAACCCCACTCACTTTTCCAAAGCACAGTCCCCACACCACTAGAGGGATATCTTCAAACAACCAACTTACTACCCTGAGACAAGGCCAAGTATAGCCCACGAAGATCTCCCCCATGGCATGAACCTAGGACAGGAAGATCACATCAGTGACTTAACCCACTCAAGTGACGCACCCTCCTAGGGATGGCATGGAAGAGCACCAGTAAGCCTGTGACTCAGCCCTCGTAATAGGGTTAGAGGCAGAGAATCTCAGTGGAGAGAGGGGAACCGACCAGGCAGAGACAGCAAGGGCGGTTCATTGCTCCAGTGCCTTTCCATTCACCTTCACACCCCTGGGCCAGACTACACTCAATCATAGGACCTACTGAAGAGATGAGTCTTCAATAAAGACTTAAAGGTCGAGACCGAGTCTGCGTCTCTCACATGGATAGGCAGACCATTCCATAAAAATGGAGCTCTATAGGAGAAAGCCCTGCCTCCAGCTTGTTTGCTAAGAAATTCTAGGGACAGTAAGGAGGCCTGCGTCTTGTGACCGTAGCGTACGTGTAGATATGTACGGCAGGACCAAATCGGAAAGATAGGTAGGAGCAAGTCTATGTAATGCTTTGTAGGTTAGCAGTAAAACATTGAAATCAACCTTAGTCTTAACAGGAAGCAAGTGTAGAGAGGCTAGCACTGGAGTAATATGATCAAATTTTGGGTTCTAGTCAAGATTCTAGCAGCCGTGTTTAGCACTAACTGAAGTTTATTTAGTGCTTTATCCGGGTAGCCAGAAAGTAGAGCATTGCAGTAGTCTAATCTAGAAGTGACAAAAGCATGGATACATTTTTCAGCATTATTTTTGGACAGAAAGTTTCTGATTTTTGCAATGTTATGTAGATGGAAAAAAGCTGTCATTGAAGCAGTCTTGATATGTTAATCAAAAGAGAGATCAGGGTCCAGAGTAACGCCGAGGTCCTTCACAGTTTTATTTGAGACAACTGTCCAACCATCAAGATGAATTGTTAGATCCAACAGAAGATCTGTTTGTTTCATCCTCTCTTGGGGAATGCTGCTTTTTAATTAGCTTTGCGACAGTATCAAAAATACCTTTTGGATTGTTCTTATTCTCCGCAATTAAGTTGAAAAATAGGATAATCGAGCAGCGATGAGGGCTCTTTGATACTGCATGGTACTGTCTTTCCAAGCTAGTCAGAAGACTTCCAGTTTGGTGATGCGCCATTTCCGTTCCAATTTTCTGGAAGCTTGCTTCAGGGCTCGGGTGTTTTCTACATACCAGGGAGCTAGTTTCTTATGACAAATGTTTTTGGTTTTTAGGGGTGTGACTGCATCTAGGGTATTACGCAAGGTTAAATTTAGTTCCTCAGTTAGGTGGTTAACCGATTTTTGTACTCTGACATCCTTGGGTAGGTGGAGGGAGTCTGGAAGGGCACCTAGGAATCTTTGGGTTGTCCGATAATTTATAGCACGGCTTTTGATGATCCTTGGTTGGGGTCTGAGCATATTATTTGTTGCGATTGCAAATGTAATAAAATGGTGGTCCCATAGTCCAGGATTATGAGGAAAAACATTAAGATCCACAATATTTATTACACCGGACAGAACTAGGTTCAGAGTATGACTGTGGCAGTGAGTAGGTCCGGAGACATGTTGGACAAAACCCACTGAGTCGATGATGGCTCCGAAAGCCTTTTGGAGTGGGTCTGTGGACTTTTCCATGTGAATATTAAAGTCACCAAAATGTTTTATATTATCTGCCATGACTACAAGGTCCGATAGGAATTTAGGGAACTCAGTGAGGAATGCTGTATACGGCCCAGGAGGCCTGTAAACAGTAGCTCTAAAAAATGATTGAGTAAGCTGCGTAGATTTCATGACTAGAAGATCAGTAGACAAAAATTATGTTTTTTTTGGGAGGGGGGTACTTCAATTTGCTATCGTTAATGTTAGCAACACCTCCGCCTTTGCGGGATGCGCGGGGGATATGGTCACTAGTGTAACCAGGAGGAGAGGCCTCATTTAACACAGTAAATTCATCAGGCTTAAGCCATGTTTCAGTCAGGCCAATCACATCAAGATTATGATCAGTGATTAGTTCATTGACTATAACTGCCTTGGAAGTGAGTGATCTAACATTAAGCAGCCCTATTTTGAGATGTGAGATATAATCACAATCTCTTTCAATAATGACAGGAATGGAGGAGATCTTTATTCCAGTGAGATTGCTAAAGTGAACACCGCCATGTTTAGTTTTGCCCAACCTAGGTCGTGGTACAGATATGGTCTCAATAGGGTTAGCTGAGCTGACTACACTGACTGTGCTATTGGCAGGCTCAACTAAGCTGGCAAGCTTGCTAACAGCCTGCTGCCTGGCCTGCACCCTATCTCATTGTGGAGCTAGAGGAGTTAGAGCCCTGTCTATGTTCGTAGATCAGATGAGAGCACCCCTCCAGCTAGGATGGAGTCCGTCACTCCTCAACAGGCCAGGCATTGTCCTGTTTGTGGGTGAGTCCCAGAAAGAGGGCCAATTATCTACAAATTCTATCTTTTGGGAGGGGCAGAAAACAGTTTTCAACAAGCGATTGAGTTGTGAGACTGCTACAGAGCTCATCACTACCCCTAACTGGGAGGGGGCCAGAGACAATTACTCAATGCCGACAACACATCCTTCTAGCTGATTTACACACTGAAGCTATGTTGCGCTTGGTGACCTCTGACTGTTACATCCTAACATCGTTGGTGCTGACGTGGATAACAACATCCCTATACTCTCTACACTTTTTAAATGGTTATACAATTTAGGGTTTCTTTTTTGGATTTTAATCAGAAGAGGGAATTGGCCTAATTCTGCTCTGCATGCATTGTTTGGAGTTTGTACTCTGTACTCTGAGGAGGGTCTTACAGAATTCCACATGCAGGGTTTCAGTTGACTCATTTGTCAAATTCTTGCTTTGTAAGAGGACCCCACACTTCACTGCCATATAGTGGACCCCACACTCCACTGCCATATAGTGGACCCCACACTTCACTGCCATATAGTGGACCCCACACTTCACTGCCGTATTGTGGACCCCACACTTCACTGCCATATAGTGGACCCCACACTCCACTGCCATATAGTGGACCCCACACTCCACTGCCATATAGTGGACCCCACACTCCACTGCCATATAGTGGACCCCACACTTCACTGCCATATAGTGGACCCCACACTTCACTGCCATATAGTGGACCCCACACTTCACTGCCATACAGTGGACCCTACACTTCACTGCCATATAGTGGACCCCACACCACACTGCCATATAGTGGACCCCACACTTCACTGCCATATAGTGGACCCCACACTTCACTGCCATATAGTGGACCCCACACTTGACTGCCATATAGTGGACCCCACACTTCACTGCCATACAGTGGACCCCACACTTCACTGCCATATAGTGGACCCCACACTTCACTTCAATATAGTGGACCCCACACTTGACTGCCATATAGTGGACCCCACACTCCACTGCCATATAGTGGACCCCACACTTGACTGCCATATAGTAGACCCCACACTCCACTGCCATATAGTGGACCCCACACTTCACTGCCATATAGTGGACCCCACACTTCACTGCCATATAGTGGACCCCACACTTCACTGCCATATAGTGGACCCCACACTTCCCTGCCATATAGTGGACCCCACACTTCACTGTCATACAGTGGACCCCACACTTCCCTGCCATATAGTGGACCCCATACTTCACTGCCATATAGTGCTATTGGTTCTATTACTGATTAGAACATTTTCAGCCAGATTGTAATTGGTATGTCTAACTGAATAGATATTTTAATGGCATAGAAAGACCTGTTTGCTTTGTCTTTCAGTTCATTCACAGTATTTGGGTGTGTGGGTTGATGATAAGCTGAGCTTCACTGTGCATGTAGAGAACTTGATAAGGAAGCTCAAGCTGAAAATAGGTTTTTATTACCGGTGTAAGGCTTGTTTTTCTTTTGAGGCCAGGAAGGAGCTGGTACGATGTACATTACTGGCGTTTTTAGATTTTAGTGATGTTATATATATGCAGGCCTCAACCACTACCCTGAGAACACTTGATTCAGTGTATCATGCAGCCCTCAGGTTCATTACAGATCAAAAACGTCTAACACATCATTATGAACTCTACAGCGCCGTTGGCTGGTCGTCATTGACCTTGCGTAGGCTTAAACACTGGTATACACTGATTTATAAGGCCATATTGGGTAAAATGCCATTTTATCTCTGTTCTTTTTTAGTCAGTTCGGTAAATAAATATCAACTACGGTCCCATTCTCATTTGCTTCTAACAGTACCAAAACTTAGAACAGGTCATGGTAGAAATAGTTTTAGTTATTTAGCTCCGTGGTCCTGGAATTCTCTCCTGAACATTTTAAAATGTGATGATCTAGTGTCGTTGGTGGAGTTTAAACACTTGATCGATGTATATATCATAGAAGAGTGTAATTGTTTTTAGGACAGCTGTTATTAGACTTTCGTGTTTTTAACGTAAAATGTTTTTGTTGTACTGTATGTGTGTTTATAGTTGTGTTTAATGTTGTGTTAGTGTATGTGTGTTTATAGTTGTGTTTAATGTTGTGTTAGTGTATGTGTGTTTATAGTTGTGTTTAATGTTGTGTTAGTGTATGTAAGTTGTTTTGTCTGAAACCTTGTTCCCCCTGCTGCTATTGGACCAGGTCTCTCTTGGAAAAGAGACGTTATCTCAATGAGGAAAAACCTGTATAAATAAAGGTAAAATAAAAAATACAAATAAATTCACAGCCAGGTTGAAGTTCCCTGTGGAGCTGGTTGTTCCATGTGAGTGGAGCCCAGTAGGAAAGTATAACTGTTTCCCTGACATCTGGACCTTTTCTGGAATATCAGAACGTTTGTCTTGTTGAGATTAATTGTCAGTGTCCAGGTCTGACAGAACTGTCATAGATTATCTAATTGTTGCAGTAGCCCCTTTCTTTGTGGGGGACAACAGCACCAGGTCATCTGCAGACAGGAGGTATTTTACTTCTGCTTCGCTAAGAGTGAGACTGGGGGCTGTTGATTGATGTAGTGTTTTGGTCTAATTAATTAATGTACAGTATATATTCAATGGACTTGAGCTCAAGTTGTTCCCCTGTTTCACTCCATGCCCTTGGGGAAATTAACAGGGGTTTTCACTCACACCACTTTCCAATAATTTGAGAAAAGCGCCTTCATACCAAATTGAATCAAAAGCTTTTTTGGAAATCCACAAAGTGGGAGTAAACGTTAGTTGTTTTTTGATTCACATCTTTGTCACAATTGTGGTCTGATGTTAAAAACTTTGGTAGGAATCCAATTTGACTTTTGCTCAGGACACTTTTGTTCACTTAGGAAGTGTAGTAATCTGCTGTTCATGATGGTGCAGAATATTTTCCCCAGGTTGCCTTTGACACAAATGCCACGGTAAATTGTTCGGGTCAAATTTGTCTCCATAAAATACAAAAATATTATTAGTCCCTGTTTCCAGATGTCAGGGAAATAACCTATACTCAACACTTTGTTGAAAAGTTTGAGTATGGGTTCCTAAAGAGTAGCGCAGCGGTCTAAGACACTGCTTCGCAGTGCTAGAGGCGTCACTACAGACCCGGTTTGATCCCGAGGGTTTGGCCGGGGGGGTTTACTTGGCTCATCGCACTCTAGTGACTCCTTGTGGCGGGCTGGGCACCTGCAGGCTGTCGTCAGGTGAACAGTGTTTCCTCCGACACATTGGTGCAGCTGGCTTCCGGGTTAAGCGGGCGGGTGTTAAGAAGCGCGGTTTGGCCGGTCATGTTTCGGAGGAAGCATGACTCAACTTTCGCCTCCCGAGCCCGTTGGGGAGTTGCAGTGATGAGACAAGATAAAAAAAATGGGGTAAAAAAAACGAACGTAACAAAAAAAATGTTTCTGTTCAGAATTAAACGATTGGAAAGTAATTTAGGTTCCAACCACTGATTTGATCATTTCGTTTAATATGCCATCAGTTTCCACAGGCCTTTCTGGGTTGCAGAGCCTGTATTTTTTCCTATAGTTATTTTTCTGTCATTGGGAAATCCAAAGTGTTCTGGTTGCCTTTAATGGCTGATTCAAGAACTTGCAGTTTTTCATATTTATTTTTGTTTCCGAATTAATTTCAAAATTTCTATATAGTTCTTCAAAGTGAGTGTTCCATAGGTCACCATTTTGGATTGCCAATTCTTCTCAGTGTAGTTTGTTTATGGAGTTCCAATTTTCCCAGAAGTTGTTTGAATCAATGGACTCCTCAATTTCATTAAGAGTGTCAGATGTATTGTTCTTTCTTTGTTCTTAGAGTCTGTCTGGATTCTTTTAGATTTATCCAATACTGAAGGGGCAGATCCTGGTGGACTGGTTCTCAATGTTCTTAGAGTCTGTCTGGATTATTTTAGGTTTATCCAATACTGAAGACACAGGTCCTGGTGGACTGGTTCTCAATGTTCTTAGAGTCTGTCTGGATTATTTTAGGTTTATCCAATACTGAAGACACAGGTCCTGGTGGACTGGTTCTCAATGTTCTGAGAGTCTGTCTGGATTATTTTAGGGTTATCCAATCCTGAAGACACAGGTCCTGGTGGACTGGTTCTCAATGTTCTTAGAGTCTGTCTGGATTATTTTAGGTTTATCCAATACTGAAGACACAGGTCCTGGTGGACTGGTTCTCAATGTTCTGAGAGTCTGTCTGGATTATTTTAGGGTTATCCAATCCTGAAGACACAGGTCCTGGTGGACTGGTTCTCAATGTTCTTAGAGTCTGTCTGGATTATTTTAGGTTTATCCAATACTGAAGACACAGGTCCTGGTGGACTGGTTCTCAATGTTCTGAGAGTCTGTCTGGATTCTTTTAGGTTTATCCAATACCGAAGACACAGGTCCTGGTGGACTGGTTCTCAATGTTCTGAGAGTGTTTGGATTCTTTTAGGTTTATCCAATACTGAAGACACAGGTCCTGGTGGACTGGTTCTCAATGTTCTTAGAGTCTGTCTGGATTCTTTAGGTTTATCCAATACCGAAGACACAGGTCCTGGTGGACTGGTTCTCAATGTTCTGAGAGTGTTTGGATTCTTTTAGGTTTATCCAATACTGAAGACACAGGTCCTGGTGGACTGGTTCTCAATGTTCTGAGAGTGTTTGGATTCTTTTAGGATTGACCAATACTGAAGGGGCAGATCCTGGTGGTCTGGTTCTCTATGTTTTTGGTTGGATAGATTCCTACGTTTTTATGATTTTGATTCATATGTATATTTTTTTAAATGGCCTTTTAGGGATTGTTTTCAAGTGTCTCTTTTAAATTGGATAACGATGCCAATTTGTCAAAAATGTTGATAATGTTTTGTACAGCCAAATGTAGGCTTTCCTCATTGTGAGGATATTTGTGGGCCAGAAAGTTGTCTGTGAGGGATAAAAATGTTGGATTGACAATTGTTTTCAGGCAGTTTTCCATACTATTCTTAGTCCATCTATAGGACTGAATGGTCTTGTGTAATTTACTGGATTCTTCTCCCTTGTGGTTTGTTTCTGTTCTGTTTAAATATGGTGTCATTTTGCTATGGTCTGATAGTGGTGTTAGTGGGCTGACTGTGAATGCTCTGAAAGACATTGGATCTAAGTCTGTGACTACATCATCTACAGTACTACTGCTAAGAGATGAGCTGTGTGTAAAACTCCCAATAGAGTTCCCTGTAGAGGTGAGCTGTATGTAAAACTCCCAATAGAGTGCCCTGTAGAGGTGAGCTGTATGTAAAACTCCCAATAGAGTGCCCTGTAGAGGTGAGCTGTATGTAAAACTCCCAATAGAGTGCCCTGTAGAGGTGAGCTGTGTGTAAAACTCCCAATAGAGTTCCCTGTAGAGGTGAGCTGTATGTAAAACTCCCAATAGAGTTCCCTGTAGAGGTGAGCTGTATGTAAAACTCCCAATAGAGTGCCCTGTAGAGGTGAGCTGTATGTAAAACTCCCAATAGAGTCCCCTGTAGAGGTGAGCTGTATGTAAAACTCCCAACAGAGTGCTCTGTAGAGGTGAGCTGTATGTAAAACTCCCAATAGAGTCCCCTGTAGAGGTGAGCTGTATGTAAAACTCCCAACAGAGTGCCCTGTAGAGGTGAGCTGTATGTAAAACTCCCAATAGAGTCCCCTGTAGAGGTGAGCTGTATGTAAAACTCCCAACAGAGTGCCCTGTAGAGGTGAGCTGTATGTAAAACTCCCAATAGAGTCCCCTGTAGAGGTGAGCTGTATGTAAAACTCCCAACAGAGTGCCCTGTAGAGGTGAGCTGTATGTAAAACTCCCAACAGAGTCCCCTGTAGAGGTGAGCTGTATGTAAAACTCCCAATAGAGTACCCTGTAGAGGTGAGCTGTATGTAAACCTCCCAACAGAGTATCCTGTAGAGGTGAGCTGTATGTAAACCTCCCAATAGAGTTCCCTCATAGCCTTCCATTGACTATGTACAGATCCAGTGTTCCAGTCTCCTCATAGCCTTCCAATGACTATGTACACCCAGTGTTCGACAGAGCTGCTGTAATTGGTTCCCATTTCTGTTGTTTTTTTATCAAAGTTCTTCCTTTTTATTTTACATTTTTATTGAACCTTTATTAAACTAGACAAGTCAGTTAAGAACAAATTCTTATTTACAATGACGGCCTACCCCGGCGAAACCCAACCCTAACCTGGACTACGATGGGCCAATTGTGTTCCGCCCTATGGGATATGAGGGGAGAGGAATGCTGATGTTTGCAAGTACAGGATGTTTTTTTCTCCCTGTGTGCTAATGGTATCGGGTTCTTCTCCATTAAGCAGTGGCGATTTTAGCATGTAAATCTTGGTGGGGCACCAAAAAAATACAAGTGGGATGCAAGCCAGCAAAGCCACTACACAACACAACACTAAATAATACATTAATTGCACTATAACAGTGACAAACGGTGCCCACAAACTGTTAGGGCCTACATAAAGCTGTCCCAACAGCAGTCCCAACATCTTACCTACACCTGGCTTTCAGCGGAGCATTGTCTGGCAGCCAAACACTTCATTCAGCCTCATTTACTGCCTTTAAAAAAAAACACATTGCTGATATGGCTGACTTGCTTAAACAAATGTGGTTTCTAATGGCAATTGAGATGTACAAAGTATGGCATAAGGGGACAACAAGCGGATAAGAGGCAATCCGTAATTTCAATTAAGACATTAATGAGCGAGCTAAGACGGACATAGTCAATATAACTACTTGTTCAGCACTTTTGAAATGAACAGTGACAGAATTCAGAACATGGGTCGTTCTTACAGTGTTCTCCCTGTACACCAAGTCAGAACCGTAGGATAAATAAAGGGGGCATATAAGCAGACAATGAAAGCACTTACAATATTCAATGATGACGTTTCTCTAAAACAGGTTATAGGCTACATGTTCACCACCAAGTCAGAACAGTAGGCGAAATTAGGAGGGGTAAATAGACCAAATTATTAGGGTGAGGCACATGGGCTACTAACAGCTTACTACACAACATACAGTGGCTTGTGAAAGTATTCACCCCCCTTGGCATTTTTCCTATTTTGTTGCCTTACAACCTGGAACTTGTTGGGGGTTTGTATCATTTGATTTAGACAACATGCATACCACTTTGAAGATGCAATTTTTTTATTGTGAAACAAACAAGAAATAAGACAATAAAACAGAAAACTTGAGCGTGCATAACTATTCCCCCCCCCCCCCCAAAGTCAATACTTTGTAGAGCCACCTTTTGCAGCATTTACAGCTGCAATTCTCTTGGGGTATGTCTCTATAAGCTTGGCACATCGAGCCACTGGGCTTTTTGCCCATTCTTCAAGGCAAAACTGCTCCAGATCCTTCAAGTTGGATGGGTTCTGCTGGTGTACAGCAATCTTTAAGTCATACCACAGATTCTAAATTGGATTGAGGTCTGGGCTTTGACTAGGCCATTCCAAGACATTTAAATGCTTCCCCTTAAACCACTCGAATGTTACTTTAGCAGTATGCTTAGGGTCATTGTCCTGCTGGAAGGTGAACCTCCGTCCCAGTCACAAATCTCTGGAAAACTGAAACAGGTTTCCCTCAAGAATTTCCCTGTATTTCGCGCCATCCATCATTCCTTCAATTCTGACCAGTTTCCCAGTCCCTGCCGATGAAACACATCCGCACAGCATGATGCTGCCACCACCATGCTTCACTGTGGGGATGGTGTTCTCGGGTGATGAGAGGTGTTAGGTTTGTGCTAGATGTAGCATTTTCCTTGATGGCCAAAAAGCCCAATTTTAGTCTCATCTGACCAGAGTACCTTCTTCCATGTTTGGGGAGTTTCCCACATGCCTTTCGGCGAACACCAAACTTGTTTTCTTATTTCTTTCTTTAAGCAATGGCTTTTTTTCTGGCCACTCTTCCTTAAAGCCCAGCTCGGTGAAGTGTACGGCTTAAAGTGGTCCTATGGACAGATACTCCAATCTCCGCTGTGGAGTTTTGCAGATCCTTCAGGGTTATCTTTGGTCTCTTTGTTGCCTCTCTGATTAATGTCTTGCCTCATCCGTGAGTTTTGGTGGGCGGCCCTCTCTTGGCAGGTTTGTTGTGGTGCCATATTCATTCCATTTATTTATAATGGATTTAATGCTGTTCCGTGGGATGTTCAAAGTTCTGCTATTTTCTTATAACCGAACCCTGATCTGTACTTCTCCACAACTTTGTCACTGACCTGTTTGGAGAGCTCCTTGGTCTTCATGGTGCCGCGTGCTTGGTGGTGCCCCTTGCTTAGTGGTGTTGCAGACCCTGGGGCGTTTTAGAACAGGTGTATATATACTGAGATCATGTGACAGATCATGTGACACTTAGATTGCACACAGGTGGACTTTATTGAACGAATTATGTAATTGGTTGCACCAGATCTTATTTAGGGGCTTCATAGCAAAGGGGGTGAATATATACTGCTCAAAAAAATAAAGGGAACACTTAAACAACACATCCTAGATCTGAATGAAAGAAATAATCTTATTAAATACTTTTTTCTTTACATAGTTGAATGTGCTGACAAGAAAATCACACAAAAATAATCAATGGAAATCCAATTTATCAACCCATGGAGGTCTGGATTTGGAGTCACACTCAAAATTAAAGTGGAAAACCACACTACAGGCTGATCCAACTTTGATGTAATGTCCTTAAAACAAGTCAAAATGAGGCTCAGTAGTGTGTGTGGCCTCCACGTGCCTGTATGACATCCCTACAATGCCTGGGCATGCTCCTGATGAGGTTGCAGATGGTCTCCTGAGGGATCTCCTCCCAGACCTGGACTAAAGCATCCGCCAACTCCTGGACAGTCTGTGGTGCAACGTGGTGTTGGTGGATGGAGCGAGACATGATGTCCCAGATGTGCTCAATTGGATTCAGGTCTGGGTAACGGGCGGGCCAGTCCATAGCATCAATGCCTTCCTCTTGCAGGAACTGCTGACACACTCCAGCCACATGAGGTTTAGCATTGTCTTGCATTAGGAGGAACCCAGGGCCAACTGCACCAGCATATGGTCTCACAATGGGTCTGAGGATCTCATCTCGGTACCTAATGGCAGTCAGGCTACCTCTGGCGAGCACATGGAGGGCTGTGCGGCCCCCCAAAGAAATGCCACCCCACACCATGACTGACCCACCGCCAAACCGGTCATGCTGGAGGGTGTTGCAGGCAGCAGAACGTTCTCCACGGCGTCTCCAGACTCTGTCACGTCTGTCACGTGCTCAGTGTGAACCTGCTTTCATCTGTGAAGAGCACAGGGCGCCAGTGGCGAATTTGCCAAGCTTGGTGTTCTCTGGCAAATGCCACACGTCCTGCACGGTGTTGGGCTGTAAGCACAACCCCCACCTGTGGACGTCGGGCCCTCATACCACCCTCATGGAGTCTGTTTCTGACCGTTTGAGCAGACACATGCACATTTGTGGCCTGCTGGAGGTCATTTTGCAGGGCTCTGGCAGTGCTTCTCCTGCTCCTCCTTGCACAAAGGCGGAGGTAGCGGTCCTGCTGCTGGGTTGTTGCCCTCCTACGGCCTCCTCCACGTCTCCTGATGTACTGGCCTGTCTCCTGGTAGCGCCTCCATGCTCTGGACACTACGCTGACAGACACAGCAAACCTTCTTGCCACAGCTCGCATTGATGTGCCATCCTGGATGAGCTGCACTACCTGAGCCACTTGTGTGGGTTGTAGACTCCGTCTCATGCTACCACTAGAGTGAAAGCACCGCCAGCATTCAAAAGTGACCAAAACATCAGCCAGGAAGCATAGGAACTGAGAAGTGGTCTGTGGTCCCCACCTGCAGAACCACTCCTTTATTGGGGGTGTCTTACTAATTGCCTATAATTTCCACCTGTTGTCTATTCCATTTGCACAACAGCATGTTAAATTTATTGTCAATCAGTGTTGCTTCCTAAGTGGACAGTTTGATTTCACAGAAGTGAGATTGACTTGGAGTTACATTGTGTTGTTTAAGTGTTCCCTTTATTTTTTTGAGCAGTGTATATGCACACACCACTTTTCCATTTTTATATATTTTTTTCATTTCACTTCACTGATTTGGACTATTTTGTGTTTGTCCGTTACATGAAATCCAAATAAAAATCGATTTAAATTACAGGTTGTAATGCAACAAAATAGGAAAACGCCAAAGGGAATGAATGCTTTTGCAAGCCACTGTACATTTAGTATTACTTTCTTAGCTATAGTATACATATCTCTTTGGCATATTTCATAATTTATGCAGCGGCATACAATACATTTTTTGTTGTGCTGTGCTCACTTGAATAGGAAGGTGGCGCAGCGGTCCTTCGTGGGCACATTTTGTCATCAAAGTCTGTCATTCTCTGGATTTATGGTGATTTCAAAACAACTGGGAACTCTGAAACAAACAAAGTGGAATCATGATGATGTCATTGATCTTCAGGTCGTAGCTCTATAAAGAGTCCAGATTTAGAATTCCGAGTTGGATGACCGTTCAAAACGTATTTTCCCAGTTGGAGCTTGTTTATTCCCGACTTCTCAGTTGTCTTGAACTCACTGAAGTCAAGTTTTCGCAGTTAACAGTTGTCTTGAGCGTGGCAAAAATCATGCTTCATTGAAAGCATGGCCAATGTTGCATGTTTATCATTTTAAAATTAGAAAAGAGACCCTTAATCCCAGATTTGGGACCACACAGCCACTGTCACTGATTCCTTCCAAACCTCTCATTGTTGAATATGTGATTTACAACTTGTTGTGTATTGTTTATGTCCAATGGCCGATGAGCACCGATACCTTTTATCTATAATTTCTCTTCATTATTCCTCTTCATATGACAAGGATTAACAAGGATTTGCCAGTAGATTTTCAACTTGATTCATGATGATTGGCTGCTAGCTAAGATTTGGAAAGTATGATGTTGACATGATCAGTCCAATCAAAGCTACTGTACATATAACGTGATTTGACATAATTTTATCTGTGGCCAATGGCCTTGAGCCTTGAGCCTTCTTGACGTAGTGTCCCCATGAGTGACAGAACACTGAGCCAATCACAGCGCAACGATCTGTATTTTCTGGTGGCTTTACCCCCCCTACCACAGAAAGCATTGAGCTAGGCTGAAGCACCTGCATTTTGGAGTTGCTTTACTCAAGAAAACAAAAAAGAGACCATGTTTGTATGCGGCTTTATTAACTCAATTATATATCATTTTCCCACATTGTTTGCAAACTGATATGTGACATGTATTAATGGAAAAATAGCATGCAAAACAGGCAAGCCCCCCCCCCAATTTTATTTTTGGCGTGTAAAAGGGCTCAAAACAGAACACTGAGCCCAAACTTTGTTTTCCGGAAAAAGTTTATCCTCTTAAATGTATTTGCCATTTGAGTCAATGAGGAGCAGAATCTCTGGCTTTTGGGTGTCCTGCTCTTTGTCACACCTCAGCTTTCAGATCTCATCCTTCAGTGCCATGTGTGTCTCTTTACGTTCTCTTACCTCAGTCTGTAGAGCAGCCAGCTCTCTCAGACAGCCGTCCATCTCCACCGTCTGCCCTCCGGGTCTTCTTTCTCTGTCTACCCCCCTTCTCTCTCTCTCTTTCTGCCTCTCTCTATCTCTGCCTCTCTCTCTCTCTCTCTCTTTCTGCCTCTCACTCTCTCTGCCTCTCACTCTCTCTGCCTCTCTCTCTCTCTATCTCTGTCTCTCTCTCTCTCTCTCTCTGCCTCTCACTCTCTCTGCCTCTCACTCTCTCTGCCTCTCACTCTCTCTGCCTCTCACTCTCTCTTCCCCCTCTCTCTCTTGATTAAATGAGCAAATACATTTCATAAATTGTAATGTGCATCATTTGTGTTTTTCCCCTTGTAATCCTCTTAATTGTAGAAGACAGGCGTTTAAATGCTGTATCCAGAATGCTTTGGCCATAGATAGAAGCTCTATCTATTAGCAGTTTTAACATAATTAAATTACCCAACGGTAAGAATTGCTTTCTTTTCAGATTAAAGGACTTATTAATGTTTAGATCCCCAAACAGAACCGAAACAGGCACACAACCAAGCAGCCAAGTCAGCTGACAGAAGGGATAAACGTTGTGACGTGCATTGCGTTTGGAGGATTTGTCCCTATTTAATATCGAACCTCTGTCAGAATCACAGTGACAGAAACTGGAACACACACACAGCAGCTGTAACTCAAATAGCACCCTATTCCCTACTTGGTGCACACATTTTGACGAGTCCGTAGGGCCCTATGCTATAGGTAGGATGCAATTTGGACACAGAAAGAGAAAACGGTAACACTTTACTTGACACATACAGCAGCATCATAAGACGTTATAACATGGTCATAACCATGTCAAAATATGTTCAATTTAACCCTGGAATGTAATGAAATTCCAAAGATCTGGAAATCAGCATTTGTCCTACCACTTTTTAAAGGAGGAGATCCAACTCATTTAAATAATTACCGGACAATCTCAAAGCTGTCACCCCTGGTGAAAATACTTGAAACCCTTGTGACTGAACAGCTAAAAGAGTTTTTATATACTAATTCTATTTTATCAATGTACCAATCGGGCTTCAGGAAGAAGCATAGCACAATTACAGCAGCCATGAAGGTTTTATAATGATATCACTGAAGCCCTTGACAAAAAACACCACTGTGTCTCACTTTTTATTGATCTCTCTAAGGCTTTTGATACAGTTGATCGTGCTATACTGAGGCAGAGAGTGTCGACCGTACGTATTTCCAGAGCGTGCATTTGCATGGTTTGCTAACTATCTGTGTGGTAGAACGCGGTGCACTCGATTTGATGGGCTCATGTCTGTTAAATTGTCTGTCTGTAATGGTGTGCCCCAGGGATCTGTTCCTGGTCCCCTCTTATTCATTACATAAATAAATAATTTTGACAAAACTATGCAAAATGTGCAACTTCACTCTCATGCTGATGATACTGTTATTTATTGTTGTGCCTCGTCTCTCACAAAAGCTTTCCAGAACTTGCAAACTGCTTTTTTATACTGTTCAACACACCATGTGTCAATTGAAGCTTATCCTCAATATTGACAAAACTAAACTAATGGTGTTTTCTAAAACAAGGAATAGACCTCTGAACATTTCACCTATTACTACCTGTCAGGGCAATGAGATTGAGACTGTAACCTCACATAAATATCCTGGAATTTTAATTGATAACAGCCTCTCTTTTGAATTGCATATTCAACAACTTACAACAACAAAAAGTGAAGCTGAAGTTGGGATTTAATTTGAGGAAAAAGGCCTGTTTTTCATTTGAATCCAGAAGGATCCTTGTATCAGCTACATTTATGCCTATACTAAACTATGGTGACATTTTATATATGAATGCTTCCGCTGTCACAGTTGTTGTAGGAATGAGCGGACCAAAGTGCAGCGTGTGTGTCGTTCCACATATTATTTATACTGTGAAACTATGCAATACATAAATAACCTGAATGACAAAAAAAATTGACGCAGAGGTGAAACATACACAACTTAAAATTCATCTCCCACAAACCCAGGTGGAAAAACCCCTACTTAAGTATGATCTCCAATTAGAGACAACGTGGACCAGCTGCCTCTAATTGGAGATCCTCCCAAACAAAACCAACATAGAAATACAATACTAGAACATGAACATAGAAATACAAAACATAGAAAAACACCCCCTGTCACGCCCTGACCTACTCTACCATAGAAAATAACATCTTACTATGGTCAGGACGTGACATCCGCTCAGTGTTTGAGATCAATTGACACCCTTTACCATGGAGCGTTGAGATTTATTTTAATACTACAAAACCCTTACATGCCACTGCACTTTATATACCAAGGTTGGCTGGCCTTCTCTAGTCAATCGTAGGCTCTGTCACTGATATTCTTTTATTTACAAAGCCATTTTGGGTTTACTACCATTTTATTTGGCCATTTTTATTGTTCAGAAATGTGGTGGGTACTCTCTTCGTTCGCAGGACTTTATCCTGCTAACTGTTACAAATGTCCAAACTGAATTTGGTAAAAGGGCTTCTATGTACTCTGCGCCATCGGCTTGGAACACCTTACAACATTATTTTAGGCTGGAAGAACTTGTCCCGATTGGTGTTTAAAATAATTGATGAACGATTTTGAGGCTGATTCCCTGACCTGCCAATGTTTGTAATTTGTTGTGTTATGATTTTGTTTTACTCTTGTGAATTCTATGGTTTTTTACTAGATTACCTGAGGTTTATCATGTTGTCTGTCTATAATTGTGTAATGACTTCGTGCTGCCTATCTTGGCCAGGGGATTTCAAATCTCAATGAGCCCTTCCTGATTAAAAAAGGTTAAATTAAATAAATAAAAATAACACTACTGTCTAGTATATAACATTACTGTCTAGTATATAACATTACCATAACATTACTGTCCAGTATATAACATTACTGTCTAGTATATATCATTACTGTCTAGTATATAACATTACAGTCTAGTTTATAACATTACTGTCTGGTTTATAACATTACTGTCTAGTATATAACATTCCTGTCTAGTTTATAACATTACTGTCTAGTATATAACATTACTGTCTAGTTTATAACATTACTGTCTAGTATATAACATTACTGTCTAGTTTATGACATTACTGTCTGGTTTATAACACAACTGTCTACTTTATAACATTACCATAACATTACTGTCTAGTATATAACATTACTGTCTAGTATATAACATTACCATAACATTACTGTCTAGAATATAACATTACCATAACATTACTGTCTAGTATATAACATTACCATAACATTACTTTCTAGTTTATAACATTATTGTCTAGTATATTACATTACTGTCTAGTTTATAACATTACTGTCTAGTTTATAACATTACTGTCTAGTATATAACATTACTGTCTAGTATATAACATTATTGTCTACTTTATTACTTTACTGTCTAGTATATAACATTACTGTCTAGTTTATAACATTACTGTCTAGTTTATAACATTACTGTCTAGTATATAACATTACTGTCTAGTTTATAACATTACTGTCTAGTATATAACATTACTGTCTAGTTTATGACATTACTGTCTGGTTTATAACACTACTGTCTAGTTTATAACATTACCATAACATTACTGTCTAGTATATAACACTACTGTCTAGTATATAACATTACCATAACATTACTGTCTAGTATATAACATTACTGTCTAGTATATAACATTACTGTCTAGTTTATAACATTACTGTCTAGTATATAACATTACTGTCTAGTTTATAACATTACTGTCTGGTTTATAACACTACTGTCTAGTTTATAACATTACCATAACATTACTGTCTAGTATATAACATTACTGTCTAGTATATAACATTACCATAACATTACTGTTTAGAATATAACATTACCATAACATTACTGTCTAGTATATAACATTACCATAACATTACTGTCTAGTTTATAACATTACTGTCTGGTTTATAACACTACTGTCTAGTTTATAACATTACCATAACATTACTGTCTAGTATATAACATTACTGTCTAGTATATAACATTACCATAACATTACTGTTTAGAATATAACATTACCATAACATTACTGTCTAGTATATAACATTACCATAACATTACTGTCTAGTTTATAACATTACTGTCTGGTTTATAACACTACTGTCTAGTTTATAACATTACCATAACATTACTGTCTAGTATATAACATTACTGTCTAGTATATAACATTACCATAACACTACTATCTAGTATATAACATTACCATAACATTACTGTCTAGTAAATAACATTGCTGTCTAGTATATTACTTTACTGTCTAGTTTATAACATTACTGTCTAGTTTATAACATTACTGTCTAGTATATAACATTACGGTCTACTTTATAACCTTACTGTCTAGTATATAACATTACTGTCTAGTATATAACATTACTGTCTAGTTTATAACATTACTGTCTAGTATATAGCATTACCATAGCATTACTGTCTAGTATATAACACTACTGTCTAGTATATAACATTACCATAACATTACTGTCTAGTATATAACAGTACTGTCCAGTTTATAACATTACTGTCTAGTATATAACATTACTGTCTAGTATATAACATTACTGTCTAGTATATAACATTACTGTCTAGTTTATAACATTACTGTCTAGTTTATAACATTACTGTCTAGTATATAACATTACTGTCTACTTTATAACATTACTGTCTAGTATATAACATTACTGTCTAGTTTAACATTACTGTCTATTACATAACATTACTGTCTAGTTTATGACATTACTGTCTTGTTTATAACATTACAGTGTAGTTTATAACATTACTGTCTAGTGTCATGACGTTGGCCTCTTTGAGTACAGGGAGGACAGTTGACCCCCTCCCCCCTTGCACCATCCCCCAACCTACCTTCCCCCACCCAGTCACTGTGCGAAGGAGTTGTAAAAACTCTAAGAGAAGAATCTCTTGCCACATGGCCCATAGAGAGACACAGGAAATTCTTCCAACTCACAGAATTGGGGAGCCAAGCGACCTTTGTGTTCTGGAGAAGGTATGGAAGAATGGTGAAGAATCCAGCTACGAACTGGTCCGCTTGGTACAATTTTGTGATACTCAGAAGAGACAATATAGCCATATTACCATAAAACGGTTTATATAATAGCCTCAGCCTTGAGACTTGCATCCACATGGTTGTATAAAATGTATTAATAAGAATAAAGCTATTTGTAATACATTGAGATGCTATGTACTGATGTTAATGTGATAGAATTGTATTTCTGTACCAAGCTTAACTCAGTCATCGGCACACCCCCCAGGGACACAGACAGGACCAGGCGTCATTTGACAAGCCTGTTCTAGGGTCACCTATAAAACCCCCACCCTGATCTACTTTCTTCAGACCAGGCCTCCACTCCATGGCGAGTTGGCCAGTTGGTTTGACCATCCAATTCCTATACTGAAAGTGAACTACACCACGTGGTTAACTTTTAGACTATCGAGACCGACAGAATAAGAACAAGTCTTTGATATTAATTAATAGTCTGCAGCTAGAAATTATATCATTGAACGCGAAGACCGACGAAACATCTATTCTATGACCACATTAATGAATGTCGCTCTGAAAGATACATTCTAACCGAGAGAGAGAGAGAGAGAGAGAACGCGGACAAAACTCTCCAACAGAACAGAACTCTCCAACAAGGATCCCGAGGACACCCTGAGCGTAAATATATATTGATTGCAATTGTTCCCGAATGAGTGAATTGCAAAGGATTAGCATATCAATTGTTAATATTAATGAACTCTGTGTGCCACAGCTGACCTTTTATGATCCATTGTTCAACAGGCCGTCCTGCCTGTTTAGCCCACAAGGGCACATTCCTCTACCAATTCTTTGTGACGATAATTACTGTTTGTATGTTTTCTGTTAATTACTTAGTGTAGTAAATAAATGATTTTAAGACAATTGATGTATGGATGATTTTAGTAAAGACTGGGTTCGTGCAGATACAACAATTTACGACGTTTGGAATGAGACTGGACGCGAGGTAAAATACACCATTTAAACCAGAAGATAATCAGCCTATACTATACTATAATATTATAATATAGGAAAGTTATATTAGGAAAAATATAACTTTGTAATCTGAATATTTTCCTTGGTGCCCCGATCTCCTAGTTAATTACAATTAAACGATTAATCAGTTTAATCGCGTGATAATAATTACAGGGAGTTAATTGATAAACATGTCTTCAGTTTAATGGTACCCCAAAGACACGACACTAGTATATAACATTACTGTCTAGTTTATAACATTACTGTCTAGTTTATAACATTACTGTCTAGTATATAACATTACTGTCTACTTTATAACATTACTGTCTAGTATATTACATTACTGTCTAGTATATAACATTACTGTCTAGTTTAACATCACTGTTTAGTTTATAACATTACTGTCTAGTATATAACATTACTGTCTACTTTATAACATTACTGTCTAGTATATAACATTACTGTCTAGTATATAACATTACTGTCTACTTTATAACATTACTGTCTAGTATATAACATTACTGTCTAGTATATAACATTACTGTCTAGTTTAACATTACTGTCTAGTATATAACATTACTGTCTAGTATATAACATTACTGTCTAGTTTAACATTACTGTCTAGTATATAACATTACTGTCTAGTTTATAACATTACTGTCTTGTTTATAACATTACAGTGTAGTTTATAACATTACTGTCTAGTTTATAACATTACTGTCTAGTTTATAACATTACTGTCTACTTTATAACATTACTGTCTAGTATATAACATTACTGTCTAGTATATAACATTACTGTTTAGTTTAACATTACTGTCTAGTTTATAACATTACTGTCTAGTACATAACATTACTGTCTAGTTTATAACATTACTGTCTAGTTTATAACATTACTGTCTAGTATATAACATGACTGTCTAGTTTATAACATTACCATAACATTACTGTCTAGTTTATAACATTACCATAACATTACTGTCTAGTATATAACATTACCGTCTAGTATTTTACATTACCGTCTAGTTTATAACATTACTGTCTGGTTTATAACAGTACTTCTCGTTATTAACCTTCCGACTAGACCCTCAGTAGGTAGGTTTCGATCCATTTGGCAACAGATTTTCATGGGAATATTCTAAAATCTGCATAAAGAAAATATGTGCATTATCCCACCAGTGGTATATCCACCAACCTGACTTGTTGCAGATAAAAGTCAGTGTGTGATGACGTTGTGCACACAAAATGTATTTTTTTTTCGCTTATGTTTTCATTTACAGAATGAAAATCTAAAGTTAAATGGGTTTCCATCACATTTTCAACTCCACCGATTGTTGTGTCACAAACAAACTGTGTTAAATAGCAAAAAAAATCTATATTTTTTACCTTTATTTAAATAGGCAAGTTAAGAACATATTTTTATTTTAAATGACAGCCTAGGAACAGTGGGTTAACTGCCTTGTTCAGGGGCAGAACAACAGATTTGTACCTTGTCAGCTCGGGGATTCGATCTTGCAACCATTCGGTTACTAGTCCAACGCTCTAACCACTAGGCTACCTGTCGCATATGCTCTGAGCTTGGTATGTGCGTTATAGCCAACAGCTCTTAGATACAGTGCGGGTATCTAGTCTTACTAGTCTACATGATGAGCTCAGCAAGAATATTTTTATTTGTAAAACGGCAGTCAAGCATCGATCATCATGCCACCAGAGCATATGACCCTCAGAATTTATTGGAAAGGAGCATCAAGATCTCTGTACACTTTCACCACCCTGGGAAGTTCGTCATGACGTTTTTTGTCATTGGGAGCCTATTAAACTGCTTTCCAGAGTCATCGTTTGACTCCATTTGTGTGTGTTCGTGCATGTGCGTGTGGGTGTGTGTGTGTGTGTGTGTGTGGGTGTGGGTGGTGTGTGTGTGTGTGGGGGTGTTTGTGTGTGGGTGTGTGTGGGTGGGTGTGTGGGTGTGTGTGTGTTTGGATGTGTGGGTGTGGGTGGGTGTGTGTGTGTTTGGATGTGTGGGTGTGGGTGGGTGTGTGGGTGTGTGTGTATTTGGATGTGTGTGTATGCGTGCGTTTGAGTGGGTGTGTGTGTATGTGTTTGATGTGTGTTTGTTTGCGTGTGTGCATGCGTGTGGGTGTGCTTGTGTGTGTGTGTGCTTGTGTGTGTGTGTGCCTGTGGGTTTGTGTGTGGGTGGGTGTGTGTTCCATTACCTCAGGCATGAACACACATTAAAACCTCAATGTAACACAACAAATGTTTAATGTATAGTGTGGAGGGGGAAAATAATTGATCACAGACAAAGTTTCCAAACACAGGTCTGCTAATAGGAGGAAGAGCCGTCATCATTAGGACTGTATCCAGGAGGCCGGTTTTAATATATTCACCATTATCACATTACTGATCTCCCCTCACCATTACACAGGGCTGGGACTGACAAACAGTTATAACTGATCTCTCCTCACCATTACACAGGGCTGGGACTGACAAACAGTTATAACTGATCTCTCCTCACCATTACACAGGGCTGGGACTGACAACCAGTTATAACTGATCTCCCCCTCACCATTACACAGGGCTGGGACTGACAAACAGCTATAACTGATCTCTCCTCACCATTACACAGGGCTGGGACTGACAACCAGCTATAACTGATCTCTCCTCACCATTACACAGGGCTGGGACTGACAACCAACTATAACTGATCTCTTCTCACCATTACACAGGGCTGGGACTGACAACCAACTATAACTGCTCTCTCCTCACCATTACACAGGGCTGTGACTGACAACCAGCTATGACTGATCTCCCCTCACCATTACACAGGGCTGGAACTGACAACCAGCTATGACTGATCTCCCCTCAAAGTGTTTCACTTCCTCTCAGACTGGATCCCAAATGGCTCCCTATTACCTTCATAGTGCACTAATTTTGTCTGGAGCAGTATGGTTGTGCACTATGGTGGGAATAGGTAGCCATTTGGGAGCCATTCTCATCTCGCTCTAAGATGCAGATGTCCTCTGCTCTCCTCCCTCCACTCCTCCCTCCCGGTTTCGGTTTCAATCTCTCTCTCTCTCTCTCTCTCTCTCTCTCTCTCTCTCTCTCTCTCTCTCTCTCTCTCTCTCTCTCTCTCTCTCTCTCTCTCTCTCTCTCTCTCTCTCTCTCTCTCTCTCTCTCGGTCTCTCTCGCTCTCTCTGTCTCTCTCTCTCTCTCTCGCTCTCTCTCTCTCTCTCTTTCTCTCCCTCTCTTTCTCTGCCTCTCTCTATCTCTCTGTCTCTCTCTCTCTCTCTCTCTGTCTCTCCCTCTCTCTCTCTCTCTCTCAAAGTGTTCATTTCAGAATTGAGAGGAGGATTTCATGCCTTGTCATTGGGCTCTCCAGTGTTCAAATCCTCTCGGTCTACTGCCAGAGAGTCACTTCTACTACTACTGTGGCTGTGTTTGTCAATCAATTATAAGGGTTCCATATTCTACAATAATATTGTGCTCGCTGTATAGCATGAAATGTTGTAATTTAATACATACTGTTTCATATATGTTGTGTAAATTAATCCAGTGTAGATACTTCTGAATTTCATCTGGTTTACTGTTACAGTGCTATTTGTGTTATTAGTTGAAATAACAAGAAATCATGAAATGTCGGAAACAAATTAGTAGTAGTGGGGTAATATATAGTAAAAGTGGAGGAATAGTGGAATAATAGTGGCGTAGCAGTGGACTAATTATGGAGTAATAGTGGAGTAAAAGTGGAGTAAAAGTGGAGTAGTAGTGGTGATAGAGTAGTGAAATAGTGATAGAGGAGTGATAGAGTAGTAATAGAGTAGTGATAGAGTAGTGATAGAGGAGTGATATAGTAATAGAGTATTAGTAGAGTAGCGATAGAGTAGTGAAATAGTGATAGAGGAGTGATATAGTAGTGATGTAGTAATAGAGTAGTGATAGAGTAGTGATAGAGATGTGAAATAGTGATAGAGGAGTGATATAGTAATAGAGTAGTAATAGAGTAGCGATAGAGTAGTTATATAGTAATAGAGTAGTGATATAGTAGTGATATAGTGATAGAGTAGTGATAGAGTAGTGATAGAGGAGTGACTCAGTAGTGATATAGTAATAGAGTAGTGATAGAGTAGTGATATTGTAATAGAGTAGTGATATAGTAGTGATATAGTTATAGAGTAGTGACATAGTAATAGAGTAGTGATATAGTAGTGATATAGTAATAGAGTAGTGATATAGTAGTGATATAGTAGTGATATACTCCAGTGCTAGCTTCCCTACACTGGCTTCCTGTTAAGGCAAGGGCTGATTTCAAGGTTTTACTGCTAACCTACAAAGCATTACATGGGCTTGCTCCTACCTATCTTTCCGATTTGGTCCTGCCGTACATACCTACACGTACGCTACGGTCACAAGACGCAGGCCTCCTAATTGTCCCTAGAATTTCTAAGCAAACGGCTGGAGGTAGGGCTTTCTCCTATAGAGCTCCATTTTTATGGAATGGTCTGCCTACCCATGTGAGAGACGCAGACTCAGTCTCAACCTTTAAGTCTTTACTGAAGACTTATCTCTTCAGTAGGTCCTATGATTAAGTATAGTCTGGCCCAGGAGTGTGAAGGTGAACGGAAAGGCTGGAGCAACGAACCGCCCTTGCTGTCTCTGCCTTGTCGGTTCCCCTCTTCCCACTGGGATTCTCTGCCTCTAACCCTTTTACAGGGGCTGAGTCACTGACTTACTGGTGTTCTTCCATGCCGTCCATGGGAGGGGTGCGTCACTTGAGTAGGTTGAGCCACTGACGTGGTCTTCCTGTCTGGGTTGGCGCCCCCCCTTGGGTTGTGCCGTGGCGGACATCTTTGTGGGCTATACTCGGCCTTGTCTTCGGACGGTAAGTTGGTGGTTGTAGATATCCCTCTAGTGGTGTGGGGGCTGTGCTTTGGCAAAGTGGGTGGGGTTATATCCTGCCTGTTTGGCCCTGTCCGGGGGTATCATCGGATGGGGCCACAGTGTCTTCTGATCCCTCCTGTCTCAGCCTCCAGTATTTATGCTGCAGTAGTTTATGTGTCGGGGGGCTAGGGTCAGTCTGTTACATCTGGAGTATTCTCTTGTCTTATCCGGTGTCCTGTGTGAATGTAAATATGCTCTCTCTAATTCTCTCTTTCTTTCTTTCTTTCTTTCTCTCGGAGGACCTGAGCCCTAGGACTACCTGGCATGATGACTCCTTGCTGTTCCCAGTCCACCTGGCCATGCTGCTGCTCCAGTTTCAACTGTTCTGCCTGCGGCTACGGAACCCTGACCTGTTCACCGGACGTGCTTGTTGCACCCTCGACAATTACTATGATTATTATTATTTGACCATGCTGGTCATTTACGAACATTTTAACATCTTGACCATGTTCTGTTATAATATCCACCCGGCACAGCCAGAAGAGGACTGGCCACCCCTCATAGCCTGGTTCCTCTCTAGGTTTCTTCCTAGGTTTTTGGCCTTTCTCAGGAGTTTTTCCTAGGGAGTTTTTCCCAGCCACCGTGCTTCTTTCACATGCATTGCTTGCTGTTTGGGGTTTTAGGCTGGGTTTCTGTACAGCACTTTGAGATTTCAGCTGATGTACGAAGGGCTATATAAATAAATTTGATTTGATATAGTAATAGAGTAGTGATAGAGTAGTGATAGAGGAGTGATTGAGTAGTGATATGGTAATAGAGTAGTAATAGAGTAGTGATAGAGTAGTGGAATTGTAATAGAGTAGTGATAGAGTAGTGATATAGTATTAGAGTAGTGATATAGTAATAGAGTAGTGATAGAATAGTGATAGAGTAGTGATATAGTAATAGAGTAGTATTAGAGTAGTGATATAGTAATAGAGTAGTGATATAGTAATATAGTAGTGATAGAGTAGTAATAGAGTAGTGATAGAGTAGTGATAGAGTAGTTATATATTAATAGAGCAGTGATAGAGTAGTGAAATAGTAATAGAGTAGTGCTAGAGTAGTGATAGAGTAGTGATAGAATAGTGATAGAGTAGTAATAGAGTAGTGATAGAGCAGTGATATAGTAATCGAGTAGTGATAGAGTAGTGATTGAGTAGTAATAGAGTAGTGATGGAGTAGTCATAGAATAGTGATAGAGTAGTGATATAATGATATAGTAATAGGGTAGTAATAGAGTAGTTATAGAGTAGTGATAGATTAGTGATAGAATAGTGATAGAGTAGTGGTAGAATAGTTGTGATATAGTGATATCGTAATAGAGTAGTGATAGAGTAGTAATAGAGAAGTAATATAGTGATAGAGTAGTCATAGAGTAGTAATAGAGTAGTAATATAGTAGTGATGGAGTAGTGATGGAGTAGTGATAGAATGGTGATATAGTGATATAATGATAGAGTAGTGATGGAGTAGTGATGGAGTAGTGATAGAGTAGTGATGGAGTAGTAATAGAGTAGTGATGGAGCACTTATAGAATAGTGATATAGTGATAGAGTAGTGATAGAGTAGTGATAGAGGAGTGATAGAGGAGTGATAGTGTATTGATAGAGCAGTGATAGAGTAGTGATAGAGTAGTGACAGAGAAGTGATGTAGTGATTGAGTTGTGATAGAGTGGTAATATAGCAATAATGTGGGGTAATATACAGTAATAGTTTAGTAGTAGTGTAGAAATAGTGCGTTAATAGTCGAGTAATGGTTGAGGTATAGTGGAGTAATGTAGTAACAGCGAAGTAACTATGGAGTAATGTAGTAACAGTGGAGTAACAGTGAAGTAAGTATGGAGTAATGTAGTAATAGTGAAGTAATTATGAAGTAATGCAGTAATAGTGAAGTAATTGTGGAGTAATGTAGTACCAGTGGAGTACTAGTGAAGTAAGTATGGTGTAATGTAGTAATAGTGAAGTAATTATGGAGTAATGTAGTAATATCGAAGTAATTATGAAGTAATGTGGTAACAGTGGAGTAATAGTGAAGCAAGCATGGAGTAATGTAGTAATAGTGAAGTAATTATGGGGTAATGTAGTAATAGCGAAGTAATTGCGGAGTAACGTATTAATAGCGAAGTAAGTATGGAGTTATGTAGTAATAGTGAAGTAATTATGGAGTAATGTAGTAATAATGAAGTAATTACGGAGCAATGTAGCAATAGTGAAGTAAGTATGAAGTAATGTAGTAACCGTGTAGTAACAGTGAAGTAAGTATGGAATAATGTAGTAACAGTGAAGTAATTATGAAGTAATGTAGTAATATCGAAGTACTTATGGAGTAATGTAGTAATAGTGAAGTAATTATGTAGTAACGTAGTAATAGTGAATTAATTATGGAGCAATGTAGTAATAGCGAAGTAATTATGGAGTAATGTAGTAATAGCGAAGTAAGTATGGAGTAATGTAGTAACAGTGAAGTAAGTAAGGAGTAATGTAGTAATAGTGAAGTAATTATGAAGTATTGTAGTAATAGTGAAGTAATTATGAAGTAATGTAATAATAGTGAAGTAATTATGAAGTAATGTAGTAATAGCGGCGTAATGGCAATCTGGCAGCTTTGATTTATTAAAAGGGTGAATATTCAATTTGCCAAGATATGATCTTCTTCTGCCAAAGAGCGACATTAATAAGGCGGGGGATATACAATCTGATCATATAAATGAATCAGGAGTCCCCAGAGGAAAGGAGGTAGGGCAGGCAGAGCTCCTCGGTAGCAGCAAACATCTGTAGCATAAATTACATCAGAGCTGTGGTATCATGTCCACCTTTCGTGAAAACAAGAAGTCTATTGATGTCTCCCAAATGGCACCATATTCACTATATAACGCACTACTTTTGACCAGAGCCCTATTAGGTAGTGCTCTATAAAGGAGTGGATGCAGGAATTTGGGATGCAGACTCATAGGATATCAGAATAAACAGATTCCAACTGATGTATGTCCCTCTAAACCAGGGTTAATTTAAAACCACTACTGTCGATTCCAACACGTCTTTTCTTATATATACTGCTCAAAAAAATAAAGGGAACAGTTAAACAACGCATCCTAGATCTGAATGAAAGAAATAATCTTATTAAATTTAGTAGTTTTTTTGAGCAATATATATATATATATTTTTTTTTAACACATTTTTTTATTGTTTTGTCCTGTCTTGTTGGGTTACAAGAATATTATCCATTTCAATGTATCAACATGTACCTGCAGGCTGACACTCAGAAGTACAACGTCAGGAAGAAATACACAGAGTGGAAGTAATCATACATTCAGTATAAACAGGAAAATAAAAAGGGGGTGCCCCCCACCCCCTCCCCCCAAAAACCGACTTGTGGTTTTATCTAAATTATCCTTGGATGGAGATAAGGGCTTGGACTTGTGGTTTTACTTAATTATCCATACTGGCCAATGATTATAATAGCGATTGTGATCCAACCATAAATTCATACATTGTGCGCCAGTGCCGAGAGGACGGCAGTTCAATATGTAGCTAGATGTAGGAGATTAACCAGCTAGCTCATTGTTGCCCATGAAAGGAAGTTAGGCTAGCGAGCAAGCATTTTAGCAAGGTAGCCTAGGACAACAACAACTAAAAGGGTGTACTGCATGACAGTCATAGACCGTTTCATCAACATGAAAGAGAGGAGGATAGTGTTTCTCTACAAGTAAGGTGAGTCAACATGTTTTTATACTTTTTCTACGCACACACGCACGCACGCACACACACACACACATAGGTGATTAGATGGTGATGTTGAAATGTTTAAGTTGAAATGGTGCTGGAATAGTGGAGGCAGCTCCTGTTTCCTTTGCGACTTGCGGTAGCTCTCTGTGGTTATAAATCAATAATTGTTTAGTAGTCCAAATATGTAGGAAACATGAACTTGCTTGACCATGATGTAGGCCATATAAATGTTTATTACAAGAATTATGCTTTGTGGACTTCACCGGCCAGAGGTTGCTCTCCGGTTTAGTAATTAATACAAAAGGTGTGGTTGATTTTATTCTGCCACTGTGTCTTCTTATTGTCTTGGCCTTAGGCCTATATATCAAGGTGTCAAGGCATATGAACTACGAGGTTATAGAGCAAACAACGCAATTATCACAACACATAGGTTGTAATGTGGCTTTATTTTCTGGCTTGGCTTCACCAGTGATTTTACCCACACACCACTGCTGCAATGGATTAGTCTATTTGTTCTGCATCTGTAGATACGTCCCTGCATCCATAGATACCTCACTGCATCCGTAGATACGTCACTGCATCCAGATACGTCACTGCATCCGTAGATATGTCACTGCCATCGGTAGATACGTCACTGCATCCGTAGATATGTCACTGCATCCGTAGATACATCACTGCATCCATAGATACGTCACTGCATCTGTAGATACGTCACTGCATCTGTAGATACGTCACTGCATCCATAGATACATCACTGCATCCATAGATACGTCCCTGCATCCGTAGATACGTCCCTGCATCTGTAGATACGTCACTGCATCCATAGATACGGCACTGCATCCGTAGATACGTCCCTGCATCTGTAGATACGTCACTGCATCCGATGATACGGCACTGCATCCGTAGATACGTCACCGCATCCGTAGATACGTCACTGCATCTGTAGATACGTCACTGCATCCGTAGATACGTCGCTGCATCCATAGATACGTCACTGCATCCGTAGGTACGACACTGCATCTCTAGGTACGTCACTGCAGAGAGACAGGTAATGTATTGAATCAGCTTGGGCTAAATAAAGGAAGAGAGAGACAGGTAAGGCATTGAGGCAGGTAATGTATTGAGTCAGGCTGGGCTAAATAAAGGAAGAGTGTAGAGAGACAGGTAATGTATTGTAGAAGGCTGGGCTAAATAAGGAAGAGAGACAGGTAGTGTATTATAACAGGCTGGGCTTACAGTTTTTCTCCATTGGTTTGGCTCATTTCTTGAAACAGAAATTACATTCTCAAAACTTTAAGATCATTTGGCAAAACAGTCTTACAGTTCAGCACAACACTATAGCTCACTTGCAAAAGCTCATATCTCTCCTAAAACTGTTCACTCATGCTTCAAAACTAAATTCCTTTCCCATATAAAGAGTCAGTGCCACGAAAATGGCAAAGATCCTTCTCAATTGCTTTGGCTCATTTCTAAAAACAGACCGGACGTTCTCAACACTCTTGGTGCTTTAACCAAAACTAAATTTCCTTCTCATTTAAACAGTCAGTGCCCCCAAAATGCTTCGTCCCTTTGGTATTGTGTAAGCACTGCAAGTCAAAATGTTTAGATGTTTTGTCACTATGGCAGAGGACCATTGAAATATCCCTCATGTCCACCTTTCAGTCTTAGCCCAGTCCTTCATTGACAATGGTTACTGTACTGTTTTTTGTCCAGCTAACAGAATACAATTGTGTATAAAACTGAAAAAAAGAAATAGGATTTTAGGGTAAGAGTAGCCTCTAAGGTTTGACATCACACATTGCACTCATACTCCCAAGGAAATTGTAACCATTATCATTCACACACAAAGTAACTTCCATACATCAGAGTAAAAAGAAAATGTATACAGCATAATATACTGTAATATAAACACACAAACAAAAAACAATAAATTGTATGCAGCCTACAGTGCTGTAAATAAAGCTGGAGTTTCACAACTAACAGTTCTTCACTGGTCGCTGTCCTCACCCTCCCTCTCCTGGCCACCATCCTCACCCTCCTGGCCATCCACACACTGCTGTCCTCACCCTCCCTCTCCTGGCCACCATCCTCACCCTCCTGGCCGTCCACACGCTGCTGTCTGTCTGGCCACAGATTCTCGTCCACATCACAGCGTATATTCTCCCTTGCGATGCAACGAGGGAAGAAACGGCGTACATGTCGCAACCATCCCCTACACTGATCTCCTGTAATATCCTCACACGCAGCGTCCATTGCATGGAGCAGGGACCTCTGATCCTGAGCCCGATGCTCATACACTCTCCACCTCCAAGCGGAGAAATACTCCTCAATAGGATTGAGGAAAGGAGAGTAAGGTGGTAGGAACACCATGACCATCCTTGGATGAGTAGTGAACCAGGCCCTGATGAGCGGGCCACGGTGGAAATTCACATTGTCCCATACAATGACATATTGTGGTAGGTGAGGCCCTACGAGACCTCTCTCATTTTCAGGGATCAAATCAAAATGAAGGCGGTCCAAGAAGATGAGGAGCTTCTGTGTATTGTATGGGCCAAGACTGAGGATGTGAGTGGCCACACCATTCTCAGATATGGCAGCACACATTGTTATATTGCCCCCTCGCTGGCCCGGGACATCCGCCGTGGCCCGGTGGCCAATAATATTACGGCCACGTCTTCGGCCCTTGGCCAGGTTGAAGCCAGCTTCATCCACAAACACGAGGATGTGATGGGTCTCGTTTCCTTCCAATGCCATTATTCTCTACAATAGCGTAAAAAAAGAAAACATCAAATCAGTCATACAGAAGAGTCATACACTACAGTTACAGACAATTACATAGGAATGTTCTATGTTCTCCACAAGTTCAATATACTACTGGCCACTACTCCAGTGGTTCCAAACCTGGAGTACATGTACCCCTATGCAGAGGTACTACAGGGGGTATTTGACAGAAAGGGGAGGGGGAAATCATCAATGACTAGACTTACTGAAATGTTACAGTAAAACCCACAGTATTAGATAGATTTACATGGGAGGCACTAATTGCAGCTCTTTGACCCATTTTCTTATTGTATGTTATATTCTTCAAAATAAGGATTATAATGATAACTGCATCATACAGTAAGCTGCAGTTTTTAGGCGAAATGTTGAAGTCAGATAAATCAAATACTTCCATACCTGGATTACCTGGATACACAAATCAGGTAAAGTGGGTACTGAAGCCAAAAAAGTTTGGGAACCACTGCTTAATTGTAAAAAGGTTATAATGATGGACAACCAGTAACTGACTTACATGTACATACTGGTACCGCAGCTCTTTCACTCTATCAGAGTTCCTCTCAAATGGTACCCTGTAAATTTGCTTCATTGTCATCTGATGCTTCTTCAATATCCGGTCTATTGTGGAGTTGCTTATAGAGTTGACATTTTGGAATATGGCATTGTCTTGTAGGATTGCAGCGCGGATCTGTCTCAATGTGATGGCATTATTTGCCATCACCATGTTACAGATCTCTTGTTCTTGTTGTTGATTGAGAAGTTTTCCTCTGCCACCCGTGCAAGGTTGTCGTCCAATCCTAGATATAGAAGTCAAAGGACAACACTCCATTCGTAATGTATACCTTATGTATTCCTTACAGAATGAGTTACCTATGTAATTGTATTGTTGTTTTACTTACAGTAACTTTACCACAATTCTAATGCATCACTGCACAGTGACTGTAATACTACTGTAAACTGTATCATCAATACTGTAGAAAATAAACTATTCCATAGTTTATTTTCTCCAATGTTTTTCTTGTCATTTTTAGTATCATAACTTCCCATTGAGGTAAGATATTATTGTAGGCCTATCACACACACACACACACACACACACACACACACACACACACACACACACACACACACACACACACACACACACACACACACACACACACACACACACACACACACACACTAAATGAATAGGTAAATGTGTAAATAAATATATTTCTTGCTCTATGCACAGTGTCCTGTCCTATACAACATATAATTCCATCATTGACTGACTACATACCTGTTTTCCCTGCGAAAGGTTTGGATGATGGAGGAGACTGTTGAGCGAGGCACATTAGGCTGCACTCGGCGACCTGCCTCCGCCATTGTGAGGCCATGGTTGATGACATGGTCTATAATTGTGGCCCGAATTTCATCCGGGACAGCATGGTGTCTTCGTGCTCCTCGGCCTCTTCCCCCTATTCCACCACCACGCACCCTTACTCCTCCTCCTCCTCCTCCTCTTCTTCTTCTCCCTCTTCCTCTTCCTCGAGCAGGCAGTTGCTCTTGTTCATTTACTTGGCCAGGTGCCTCCATGTTCAGAAATTGTACTGGTCCTGCATGGTCAAGCTCTTTACATACATGTTTGGCAGCATTCACAGTCATGGACAGCACCTGTCAGGTAGCTAAACATACTGTTTGATTGGTCATCTGAGATGTGTGAAACTCCTCCTTCGTTAGTCAAGTTCTAGTTTCACCTGACTGTCAATTGTTGTAATAAATGTATCAAATGTTCCAAGGGATTCATATATGGTATTCATGGTATTATGTTCTTGACTAATTTTGACAATTGAACAGACTATTGTGCGTGTGATGACTTATACAATGAAATGACGCTGACACGTTTTGGAGTGAACAACCATTAGACTGAGAATCAACAATCAGTTTATATCGATAAGATCTATTCACTTGGAAATTGTGCTAAATGTAGGCTACATGTACTTAATCATTTGTAAAGATGTACTGAGACATTGATACATGTACTTAGACATTTGCAATTTGATGAAATGAATAAGAAATTCAATTCTGTTGTGAACAATTGCCAAGTGGTTTGGAGGTTTGTCCATGTAGTTTTGAGAATGTAGTTTCTGTTTCAAGAAATGAGCCAAACAAATGGAGAAAAACTGTAATAAAGGAAGGGAGTAGAGAGACAGGTAATGTATAGTAGCAGACTGGGCTAAATAAAGGAGGGGAATAGAGAGAAAGGTAATGTATAGTAGCAGACTGGGCTAAATAAAGGAGGGGAATAGAGAGAAAGGTAATGTATAGTAGCAGACTGGGCTAAATAAAGGAGGGGACTAGAGAGAAAGGTAATGTATAGTAGCAGACTGGGCTAAATAAAGGAGGGGAGTAGAGAGAAAGGTAATGTATAGTAGCAGACTGGGCTAAATAAAGGAGGGGACTAGAGAGAAAGGTAATGTATAGTAGCAGACTGGGCTAAATAAAGGAGGGGACTAGAGAGAAAGGTAATGTATAGTAGCAGACTGGGCTAAATAAAGGAGGGGACTAGAGAGAAAGGTAATGTATAGTAGCAGACTGGGCTAAATAAAGGAGGGGAATAGAGAGAAAGGTAATGTATAGTAGCAGACTGGGCTAAATAAAGGAGGGGACTAGAGAGAAAGGTAATGTATAGTAGCAGACTGGGCTAAATAAGGAAGGGAGTAGAGAGAAAGGTAATGTTTAGTAGCAGACTGGGCTAAATAAAGGAGGGGAATAGAGAGAAAGGTAATGTATAGTAGCAGACTGGGCTAAATAAGGAAGGGAATAGAGAGAAAGGTAATGTATAGTAGCAGACTGGGCTAAATAAGGAAGGGAGTAGAGAGAAAGGTCATGTTTAGTAGCAGACTGGGCTAAATAAAGGAGGGGAATAGAGAGAAAGGTAATGTATAGTAGCAGACTGGGCTAAATAAAGGAGGGGAATAGAGAGAAAGGTAATGTATAGTAGCAGACTGGGCTAAATAAAGGAGGGGAATAGAGAGAAAGGTAATGTATAGTAGCAGACTGGGCTAAATAAAGGAGGGGACTAGAGAGAAAGGTAATGTATAGTAGCAGACTGGGCTAAATAAAGGAGGGGAATAGAGAGAAAGGTAATGTATAGTAGCAGACTGGGCTAAATAAAGGAGGGAATAGAGAGAAAGGTAATGTATAGTAGCAGACTGGGCTAAATAAAGGAGGGGACTAGAGAGAAAGGTCATGTATAGTAGCAGACTGGGCTAAATAAAGGAGGGGAATAGAGAGAAAGGTAATGTATAGTAGCAGACTGGGCTAAATAAAGGAGGGGAATAGAGAGAAAGGTAATGTATAGTAGCAGACTGGGCTAAATAAAGGAGGGGAATAGAGAGAAAGGTAATGTATAGTAGCAGACTGGGCTAAATAAAGGAGGGGACTAGAGAGAAAGGTAATGTATAGTAGCAGACTGGGCTAAATAAAGGAGGGGAGTAGAGAGAAAGGTAATGTATAGTAGCAGACTGGGCTAAATAAGGAAGGGAGTAGAGAGAAAGGTAATGTATAGTAGCAGACTGGGCTAAATAAAGGAGGGGACTAGAGAGAAAGGTACTCTTTGATATCACTGATATCAATTGTTACTGGTTTTATCTATGTCTGCAGTCCGGTAATTCCTGAGTGTCATTTTGGGACGCGATCCTGATGTCTCTCTGTCAAAATGAAAAGTGACCTTCAGTGTCTTTGACTGATTATCATTCTAGCAGTGAGTTTGAATTTGGCAGCGTCAGAGCTACAGCTGTTCAGTAGCTGTAGAAGGTTATTAGAGAATCCGGAGCTTCTCTCCTCCTCTCACTTTATCTTAGGATACGTCCCAAATGGCACCCTATTCCCCTATTTATTAATAACATAGGGCTCTGGTCGAAAGTAGCGCACTATTTCGGGAATAGTGTGACATTTAGGAGGCTGAACACAGAAAATACTAATCTGAAATTATAAATATTCTATCGAGCCTCGATCTCTCTCTCTCTCAAGGAGAGATTGTGTATAATACAGAGGAAAGCATCAAGCAGACCTTGGTAATAAACGACCTCTAATTCACACGTGTCTGAAGGCTGTAGCCAGCTGTGCATATCTCCACTATACTACATCTACCAAAAAGACTGCATCTCAAATGGCACCCATTCCCCTACATATTGTCCTAGTTGTGACCATAGCCCTATGGGCCCTGGTCAAAAGTAGTGCACTACTGTACATAGGTTATAGGGAACCACTTTGGAATGAGACAATATCTCCAAAATAATGATACCTATCAAGGGATTTATTTATTTATTTATTTATTTAATCAATTAACTAATTTATTTATTTATTTCACCTTTATTTAACCAGGTAGACTAGTTGAGAACATGTTCTCATTTAAAACTGCGACCTGGCCAAGATAAAGCAAAGCAGTTCGACACATACAACAACAACAGAGTTACACATGGAATAAACAAACATACAGTCAATAACACAACAGAAAAAAAGTATATGTACAGTGTGTGCAAATGAGGTAAGATAAGGCAATAAATAGGCCATAGTGGCAAAATAATTACAATTTAGCAATTTAAACACTGGAGTGATAGATGTGCAGAAGATGAATGTGCAAGTAGAGATACTGGGGTGCAAAGGAGCAGAAAAATAAATAACAGTATGGAGATGAGGTAGTTGGATGGGCTATTTACAGATGGGCTATGTACGGGTGCAGTGATCTGTGAGCTGCTCTGACAGCTGGTGCTTAAAGCTAGTGAGGGAGATATGAGTCTCCAGCTTCAGGGTCAGGGTACCAGATGTACAATTCAAGAAGTACCATTATCTTTCTAAAGAATTATACGTATAAAACTACATTGTTGTAATTATAACGTCTCGGGTCCAAAATGACACTGGACACCATGTATGGGTCCAAAATTACACAATTTTCCCTACATAGCGCTCTACTTTTGACCGGATTCCTATGGGCCATGGTCAAAAGTAGAGCATTGCTGGATGTAGGGGAATGGGTTCCGTTTGGGACGCAGACCCTTCACTGGTGGCTGAGCATATTGGACACAAATGTCACCTTTAACTAGTATGATGATGTATTCTCATTCCTTCAAGGTTCACTGTTGGATATGGGCAATTGAGTCAGGAAGAACTGTTTGTCTGATCTGATTCTAAACTCAATTACTTTTTTTTTTTGGATTGTCACATGGTTCCCTTCTATGTTACTACTGTTGTAGCACTGGAAGGTGAATGAAAACAACCTTGGTGTTCATCCCAAACTGCCCCATATTCCCTAGATATTTTCTAGATATTCCCTAGATATTCTCTAGATATTCCCTAGATATTCCCTAGATATTCCCTAACTATTCCCTTAGATATTCCCTAGATATTCCCTAGACATTCCCTAGACATTCCCTAGACATTCCCTAGATATTCCCTAGATATTCCCTAGATATTCCCTAGATAAATTGGAATGCTATTTGGCCCTAAACAGAGAGTACACAGCGGCAGAATACCTGACCACTGCGACTAACCCAAACTTAAGGAAAGCTTTGACTATGTACAGACTCAGTGAGCATAGCCTTGCTATTGAGAAAGGCGGCCGTAGGCACACCTGGCTCTCAAGAGAAGACAGGCTAGGTGCACACTGCCCACAAAATGAGGTGGAAACTGAGCTGCACTTCCTAACCTCCTACCCAATGTATGACCATATTAGAGACACATTTCCCTCAGATTACACAGATCCACAAAGAATTAGAAAACAAATGAAACATCGATAAACTCCCATATCTGTTAGGCGAAATACTGCAATGTGCAAACACAGCAGCAAGATGTGTGTCCCATTACCACGAAAAAAGGACAACCAGTGGAGAACAAACAACATTGTAAATACAACCAATGTTTATATTTTCCCTTTTATACTTCAACTACTTGAACATTGTTACAATACTGTACATAGACAATAATATAACATTTGACATGTTTATATTATTTTAAAACTTTTGTGAGTGTAATGTTTACTAATGTTTCCATTGTTTATGCCCCTTTTGTTTGCCTATTCCATTTGCTTTGGCAACGTAAACATCTGTTTCCCATGCCAATAAAGCCCTTTGAATTGAATTGAGAGAGAGAGAGAGACGGGGAAGGGGAGAGTGAGAGACAGGCTGACAGAGAACAGACAGACAGAGAGACAGGCAGACAGAGAGAAAGACCGAGAGAGAGAGACACGCTGACAAGGAGACAGGCTGACAGAGAACAGACAGTCAGAGAGACAGGCAGACAGAGAGAAAGACAGAGAGAGAGACACGCTGACAGAGAGACAGGCTGACAGAGAACAGACAGACAGAGAGACAGGCTGACAGAGAACAGACAGACAGAGAGACAGATAGACAGGCTGGCAGAAAGACAGGCTGACAGAGAGACAGGCTGACAGAGAGACAGAGAGACAGACAGGGAACAGACAGAGAGACAGACAGACAGACAGACAAACAGGCTGGCAGAGAGACAGGCTGACAGAGAGACAGGCTGACAGACAGACAGACAGACAAATAGAGAGACAGACAGAGAACAGACAGACAGAGAGACAAGCTGACAGAGAACAGACAGAGAGACAGGCAGACAGAGAGACAGGCTGACAGAGAGACAGACAGAGAACAGATAGACAGACAGACAAGCTGACAGACAGAGACAGACAGACAGACAGACAGACAGACAGACAGACAGACAGACAGACAGACAGACAGACAGACAGACAGACAGACAGACAGACAGACAGACAGACAGACAGAGACAGAGACAGAGACAGAGACAGACTGACAGAGAACAGACAGACATAGAGACAGGCTGAGAGGTTGATGGTCAAACATATTTGTATGACAGACCATTCTCTGTGGATATCAAACAAACAGAGAGGGGTTTGTTGAGGGCGTATATGTAATCCTGTGATCTGGCTGGAGGCTAGTGTCTTGGGGCTCAGCAGTCTGGCTTCCCTTAGCCTGAATATTGACACAGCTGTGTCTGGTCTGGACCAGGCTGCAACATCAATAATAAAAAAGTTCAGAGATACAGACACCTCCCCATCACTCCGCCGAGCGGCCAGTCAGAGCAACACAGAACACACACACACACACACACACACACACCCCCCCACCCCGCTGGGGTACAAAACATTAGAGTCCTGAGATCTGAACCCACACGGTACGCAACAACGACCAGCGGGCTGACCCTGTGTCAAATCAAATCAAATGTTATTGGTCACATACACGTGGTTAGCAGATGTTATTGCAGGTGTAGTGAAATGCTTGTGGTTCTAGCTCCGACAGTGCAGCAATATCTAACAAGTAAGATCTAACAGTTTCACAACATATAACCCAAAATACATGTAAATCTAAGTAATAAATGGATTAAGAATATATATGCATATATGTCAGAGCGGCATTGGACTAAGATACAGGGTCATATTATAGAGTACAGTATATATACATATAAGATGGGTGATGCAATATTTACAAACAATTAGTCCCTAAGATACCGTAGAATGGTATAGAGTACAGTTTATACATATGAGATGAGTAATGCAAGATACAGAGACATTATTAAAGTGGCTAGTGTTTCATTTCCTTAAAGTGGCCAGTGATTCCTAATCTATGTCTCTAGGCAGCAGCCTCTGATGTGCTGGAGATGGCTGTTTAACAGTCAGTGGTGTAGTATAGAATACAATACAGTATATACATATGAGATGGGTGATGCAATATGTAAACACAACTTAAAAGTGAATAGTGTGGAGTGCAGTTTATACATATGAGATGAGTAATGCTAGATACGGAAACATTATTAAAGTGGCTAGTGATCCATTTCTAAAAGTGTCCAGTGTTGGAACACACATATGAATTATTATTATTAATATATAATATTATTGAATATTTCAATAATTAGATCAAAAACAAAGAAATCTTCTAATTAGATAACAAGGTCCGGGAGTGATCTGAAATCTGTCTAATGTCCAGAATATATATTTTTTAATATTGTGTATAGGAATTGTTGTAATCTGAACGTAGTGATGTTATATGTCCTCGTTAAAGGAGAATTTTCACAAAGCCCGAGGGATTTCTAGATCAGTGAGATGTGTTTCACAAATAATTGGCCACGAAGAGAAAGACTTCGAGCGCTGACCGATACATTCTATGATAACTTCCGGTGAAGCCTATACATTCAAGAAGTATTCAGACCGCTTGACTTCTTCCACATTTTGTTACGTTACAGCCTTACTCTAAAATGGATAATATTAATTATTTTCCTCAAGTGTATTAAAAATAAAAAATAAACAGAAATACCTTCTTTACATAAGTATTCAGACCCTTTACTATGAGACTCGAAATTGAGCTCAGGTACATCCTGTTTCCATTGATCATCCTTGACATTGGAGTCCAAGTTCAATTAAATTCAATAGATTAGAAATGATTTGGAAATGCACACACCTGTCTATATAAGGCCCCACAGCTGTCAGCGCATGTAAGAGGAAAACCCAAGCCATGAGGTCGAAGGAATTGTCCGTAGATCTCCGAGACAGGATTGTGTTGAGGTACAGATCTGGGAAAGGATACCAAAACATGTCTGCAGCATTGAATGTCCCGAAGAACACAGTGGCCTCCATCATTCTTAAATGGAAGAAGTTTGGAACCACCAAGACTCTTCTTAGAGCTGGCCTCCTGGCCAAACTGAGCAATCGGGGGAGGAGTGCCTTGGTCAGGGAGGTGACGAAGAACCTGATGGTCACTCTGACAGAGCTCTAGAGTTCCTCTGTGGAGATGGGAGAACCATCTCTGCAGCACTCCACCAATCAGGCCTTTATGGTAGAGTGGCCAGACAGAAGCCACTCCTCAGTAAAAGGCCCTTCACAGCCCACTTTGATTTTTTCCAAAAAGCACCTAAAGACTCAAGATTCTCTGGTCTGATGAAACCAAGATTGAACTGTTGGGCCTGAATGCCAAGAGGCATGTAAGCAGGAAACCTGGCACCATCCCTACGGTGAAGCATGGTGGTGGCAGCATCATGCTGTGGGGATCAGCATAGCAGGCGTGTTGTTGCTTACCCTTACCACCTGGGGAAGGCCCATCAGGAAGTCCAGGATCCAGTTGCAGAGGGAGGTGTTTAGTCCCAGGGTCATTCTTATAAACCTACAGGTGTGCCAAGCTTGTAGCAACATACCCAAGAAGACTAGAGGCTGTAATCACTGCCAAAGGTGCTTCAACAAAGTACTGAGTACAGGGTCTGAATACTAATGTAAATATAATATTTAAGTTGTTTATTTTTTATACATTTGCAAACATTTCTAAAAAACAGTTTTTTCTTTGTTATTATGGGGTATTGTGTGTAGATTGACGAAGGGAAAAAACAATTCATTCCATTTTAGAATAAGGCTGCACCATAACAAAATGTGCAAAAAGTCAAGGGGTTTGAATACCTTCTGAATGCACTGAAAACCAGCCTCACATGTGAATCCTTAAAGAGATGGGTGAAGCTAAAGGCTTAGGAGAGTGTGAATGATGCTGAATGGGTGTAGACAAAGAAGAGCTCTCCTGTATCTGTTCAAAGCAGAATTACTTTCCCATTGTTTCTCAACAATGCAGTATGATATACCATATTCCAGCTCTGAGTCTCTACTGTTATCCAATGTAAAAAACACAACTTCACATTTGCTTCATTAGACCGAAACGAGCCGGTCTAGTCTCTGTTTGGATATCGGTTAGGCTACAATTAGACTGTGGAAATAGGTTAGGATTATTTTGCTCTTCATCCGCAGTCGTTTAGTAGCCTAGGCCTAAACAAAAAAACTGTGAATTTGATCTTTTTTTTCACTGAATCTCCATCTGGTCTGCAGTAAGCATGGTGATGGTCACTAGCGTTGAGTCATACGCTGTGAAAATATACTGTAGGGCTACCTTAAGCGTGGTGAGTGTCACTAGTGTTGAGTCGCTGTGAAAATATACTGTAGGTCTACCGTAAGCGTGGTGAGTGTCACTAGTGTTGAGTCGCTGTGAAAATATACTGTAGGTCTACAGTAAACATGGTGAGTGTCACTAGTGTTGAGTCGCTATGAAAATATACTGTAGGCCTGCAGTAAGCATGGTGAGTGTCACTAGTGTTGAATCGCTATGAAAATATACTGTAGGCCTGCAGTAAACATGGTGAGTGTCACTAGTGTTGAGTCGCTGTGAAAATATACTGTAGGTCTACAGTAATCATGGTGAGTGTCACTAGTGTTGAGTCGCTGTGAAAATATACTGTAGGCCTGCAGTAAGCGTGGTGAGTGTCACTAGTGTTGAGTCGCTATGAAAATATACTGTAGGCCTGCAGTAAACATGGTGAGTGTCACTAGTGTTGAGTCGCAGTGAAAATATACTGTAGGCCTACCGTAATGGTGGTGAGTGTCACTAGTGTTAATGCGCTGTGAAAATATACTGTAGGTCTACAGTAAACATGGTGAGTGTAAACATTGATTTGATTTGATTTTGATTTGAGTGTCACTAGTGTTGAGTCGCTATGAAAATATACTGTAGGCCTGCAGTAAGCATGGTGATGGTCACTAGTGTTGAGTCATACGCTGTGAAAATATACTGTAGGCCTACCGTAAGCGTGGTGAGTGTCACTAGTGTTGAGTCGCTGTGAAAATATACTGTAGGTCTACCGTAAGCGGGGTGAGTGTCACTAGTGTTGAGTCGTTGTGAAAATAAACTGTAGGTCTACAGTAAGCGTGGTGAGTGTCACTAGTGTTGAGTCGCTGTGAAAATATAATGTAGGTCTGCAGTAAGCCTGGTGAGTGTCACTAGTGTTGAGTCGCTATGAAAATATACTGTAGGCCTGCAGTAAACATGGTGAGTGTCACTAGTGTTGAGTCGCTGTGAAAATATACTGTAGGTCTACAGTAAACATGGTGAGTGTCACTAGTGTTGAGTCGCTGTGAAAATATACTGTAGGCCTGCAGTAAGCGTGGTGAGTGTCACTAGTGTTGAGTCGCTATGAAAATATACTGTAGGCCTGCAGTAAACATGGTGAGTGTCACTAGTGTTGAGTCGCTGTGAAAATATACTGTAGGCCTACCGTAAGCGTGGTGAGTGTCACTAGGGTTAATGTGCTGTGAAAATATACTGTAGGCCTACCGTAAGCGTGGTGAGTGTCACTAGGGTTAATGCGCTGTGAAAATATACTGTAGGTCTACAGTAAACATGGTGAGTGTAAACATTGATTTGATTTGATTTTGATTTGTGTGTTACTAGTGTTGAGTCGCTATGAAAATATACTGTAGGCCTGCAGTAAGCATGGTGATGGTCACTAGTGTTTAGTCATACGCTGTGAAAATATACTGTAGGCCTACCGTAAGCGTGGTGAGTGTCACTAGTGTTGAGTCGCTGTGAAAATATACTGTAGGTCTACCGTAAGCGTGGTGAGTGTCACTAGTGTTGAGTCGTTGTGAAAATAAACTGTAGGTCTACAGTAAGCGTGGTGAGTGTCACTAGTGTTGAGTCACTGTGAAAATATAATGTAGGTCTGCAGTAAGCGTGGTGAGTGTCACTAGTGTTGAGTCGCTATGAAAATATACTGTAGGCCTGCAGTAAACGTGGTGAGTGTCACTAGTGTTGAGTCGCTGTGAAAATATACTGTAGGTCTACAGTAAACATGGTGAGTGTCACTAGTGTTGAGTCGCTGTGAAAATATACTGTAGGCCTGCAGTAAGCGTGGTGAGTGTCACTAGTGTTGAGTCGCTATGAAAATATACTGTAGGCCTGCAGTAAACATGGTGAGTGTCACTAGTGTTGAGTCGCTGTGAAAATATACTGTAGGCCTACCGTAAGCGTGGTGAGTGTCACTAGTGTTAATGCGCTGTGAAAATATACTGTAGGTCTACAGTAAACATGGTGAGTGTAAACATTGATTTGATTTGATTTGATTTTGATTTGAGTGTCACTAGTGTTGAGTCGCTATGAAAATATACTGTAGGCCTGCAGTAAACATGGTGAGTGTCACTAGTGTTGAGTCGCTGTGAAAATATACTGTAGGCCTACCGTATGCGTGGTGAGTGTCACTAGTGTTGAGTCGCTGTGAAAATATACTGTAGGTCTACAGTAAGCGTGGTGAGTGTCACTAGTGTTGAGTCGCTATGAAAATATACTGTATTCCTGCAGTAAACATGGTGAGTGTCACTAGTGTTGAGTCATACGCTGTGAAAATATACTGTAGGCCTACCGTAAGCGTGGTGAGTGTCACTAGTGTTAATGTGCTGTGAAAATATACTGTAGGTCTACAGTAAACATGTTGAGTGTAAACATTGATTTGATTTGATTTTGATTTGAGTGTCACTAGTGTTGAGTCGCTATGAAAATATACTGTAGGCCTGCAGTAAGCATGGTGATGGTCACTAGTGTTGAGTCATACGCTGTGAAAATATACTGTAGGCCTACCGTAAGCGTGGTGAGTGTCACTAGTGTTGAGTCGCTGTGAAAATATACTGTAGGTCTACCGTAAGCGTGGTGAGTGTCACTAGTGTTGAGTCGTTGTGAAAATAAACTGTAGGTCTACAGTAAGCGTGGTGAGTGTCACTAGTGTTGAGTCGCTGTGAAAATATAATGTAGGTCTGCAGTAAGCCTGGTGAGTGTCACTAGTGTTGAGTCGCTATGAAAATATACTGTAGGCCTGCAGTAAACATGGTGAGTGTCACTAGTGTTGAGTCGCTGTGAAAATATACTGTAGGTCTACAGTAAACATGGTGAGTGTCACTAGTGTTGAGTCGCTGTGAAAATATACTGTAGGCCTGCAGTAAGCGTGGTGAGTGTCACTAGTGTTGAGTCGCTATGAAAATATACTGTAGGCCTGCAGTAAACATGGTGAGTGTCACTAGTGTTGAGTCGCTGTGAAAATATACTGTAGGCCTACCGTAAGCGTGGTGAGTGTCACTAGTGTTAATGCGCTGTGAAAATATACTGTAGGTCTACAGTAAACATGGTGAGTGTAAACATTGATTTGATTTGATTTGATTTTGATTTGAGTGTCACTAGTGTTGAGTCGCTATGAAAATATACTGTAGGCCTGCAGTAAGCATGGTGATGGTCACTAGTGTTGAGTCATATGCTGTGAAAATATACTGTAGGCCTACCGTAAGCGTGGTGAGTGTCACTAGTGTTGAGTCGCTGTGAAAATATACTGTAGGTCTACGGTAAGCGTGGTGAGTGTCACTAGTGTTGAGTCGTTGTGAAAATAAACTGTAGGTCTACAGTAAGCGTGGTGAGTGTCACTAGTGTTGAGTCGCTATGAAAATATACTGTAGTTCTGCAGTAAGCGTGGTGAGTGTCACTAGTGTTGAGTCGCTATGAAAATATACTGTAGGCCTGCAGTAAACATGGTGAGTGTCACTAGTGTTGAGTCGCTATGAAAATATACTGTAGGCCTACCGTAAGCGTGGTGAGTGTCACTAGTGTTGAGTCGCTGTGAAAATATACTGTAGGCCTACCGTAAGCGTGGTGAGTGTCACTAGTGTTAATGCGCTGTGAAAATATACTGTAGGTCTACAGTAAACATGGTGAGTGTAAACATTGATTTGATTTGATTTTGATTTGAGTGTCACTAGTGTTGAGTCGCTATGAAAATATACTGTAGGCCTGTTGTAAGCATGGTGATGGTCACTAGTGTTGAGTCATACGCTGTGAAAATATACTGTAGGCCTACCGTAAGCGTGGTGAGTGTCACTAGTGTTGAGTCGCTGTGAAAATATACTGTAGGTCTACCATAAGCATGGTGAGTGTCACTAGTGTTGAGTCGTTGTGAAAATAAACTGTAGGTCTACAGTAAGCGTGGTGAGTGTCACTAGTGTTGAGTCGCTGTGAAAATATAATGTAGGTCTGCAGTAAGCGTGGTGAGTGTCACTAGTGTTGAGTCGCTATGAAAATATACTGTAGGCCTGCAGTAAACATGGTGAGTGTCACTAGTGTTGAGTCGCTGTGAAAATATACTGTAGGTCTACAGTAAACATGGTGAGTGTCACTAGTGTTGAGTCGCTGTGAAAATATACTGTAGGCCTGCAGTAAGCGTTGTGAGTGTCACTAGTGTTGAGTCGCTATGAAAATATACTGTAGGCCTGCAGTAAACATGGTGAGTGTCACTAGTGTTGAGTCGCTGTGAAAATATACTGTAGGCCTACCGTAAGCGTGGTGAGTGTCACTAGTGTTAATGCGCTGTGAAAATATACTGTAGGTCTACAGTAAACATGGTGAGTGTAAACATTGATTTGATTTGATTTGATTTTGATTTGAGTGTCACTAGTGTTGAGTCGCTATGAAAATATACTGTAGGCCTGCAGTAAACATGGTGAGTGTCACTAGTGTTGAGTCGCTGTGAAAATATACTGTAGGCCTACCGTAAGCGTTGTGAGTGTCACTAGTGTTAATGCGCTGTGAAAATATACTGTAGGTCTACAGTAAACATGGTGAGTGTAAACATTGATTTGATTTGATTTTGATTTGAGTGTCACTAGTGTTGAGTCGCTATGAAAATATACTGTAGGCCTGCAGTAAGCATGGTGATGGTCACTAGTGTTGAGTCATACGCTGTGAAAATATACTGTAGGCCTACCGTAAGCGTGGTGAGTGTCACTAGTGTTGAGTCGCTGTGAAAATATACTGTAGGTCTACCGTAAGCATGGTGAGTGTCACTAGTGTTGAGTCGTTGTGAAAATAAACTGTAGGTCTACAGTAAGCGTGGTGAGTGTCACTAGTGTTGAGTCGCTGTGAAAATATAATGTAGGTCTGCAGTAAGCGTGGTGAGTGTCACTAGTGTTGAGTCGCTATGAAAATATACTGTAGGCCTGCAGTAAACATGGTGAGTGTCACTAGTGTTGAGTCGCTGTGAAAATATACTGTAGGCCTACCGTATGCGTGGTGAGTGTCACTAGTGTTGAGTCGCTGTGAAAATATACTGTAGGTCTACAGTAAACATGGTGAGTGTCACTAGTGTTGAGTCGCTATGAAAATATACTGTAGGCCTGCAGTAAACATGGTGAGTGTCACTAGTGTTGAGTCGCTGTGAAAATATACTGTAGGCCTACCGTAAGCGTGGTGAGTGTCACTAGTGTTAATGCGCTGTGAAAATATACTGTAGGTCTACAGTAAACATGGTGAGTGTAAACATTGATTTGATTTGATTTTGATTTGAGTGTCACTAGTGTTGAGTCGCTATGAAAATATACTGTAGGCCTGTTGTAAGCATGGTGATGGTCACTAGTGTTAATGCGCTGTGAAAATATACTGTAGGTCTACAGTAAACATGGTGAGTGTAAACATTGATTTGATTTGATTTTGATTTGAGTGTCACTAGTGTTGAGTCGCTATGAAAATATACTGTAGGCCTGTTGTAAGCATGGTGATGGTCACTAGTGTTGAGTCATACGCTGTGAAAATATACTGTAGGCCTACCGTAAGCGTGGTGAGTGTCACTAGTGTTGAGTCGCTGTGAAAATATACTGTAGGTCTACCATAAGCATGGTGAGTGTCACTAGTGTTGAGTCGTTGTGAAAATAAACTGTAGGTCTACAGTAAGCGTGGTGAGTGTCACTAGTGTTGAGTCGCTGTGAAAATATAATGTAGGTCTGCAGTAAGCGTGGTGAGTGTCACTAGTGTTGAGTCGCTATGAAAATATACTGTAGGCCTGCAGTAAACATGGTGAGTGTCACTAGTGTTGAGTCGCTGTGAAAATATACTGTAGGTCTACAGTAAACATGGTGAGTGTCACTAGTGTTGAGTCGCTGTGAAAATATACTGTAGGCCTGCAGTAAGCGTTGTGAGTGTCACTAGTGTTGAGTCGCTATGAAAATATACTGTAGGCCTGCAGTAAACATGGTGAGTGTCACTAGTGTTGAGTCGCTGTGAAAATATACTGTAGGCCTACCGTAAGCGTGGTGAGTGTCACTAGTGTTAATGCGCTGTGAAAATATACTGTAGGTCTACAGTAAACATGGTGAGTGTAAACATTGATTTGATTTGATTTGATTTTGATTTGAGTGTCACTAGTGTTGAGTCGCTATGAAAATATACTGTAGGCCTGCAGTAAACATGGTGAGTGTCACTAGTGTTGAGTCGCTGTGAAAATATACTGTAGGCCTACCGTAAGCGTTGTGAGTGTCACTAGTGTTAATGCGCTGTGAAAATATACTGTAGGTCTACAGTAAACATGGTGAGTGTAAACATTGATTTGATTTGATTTTGATTTGAGTGTCACTAGTGTTGAGTCGCTATGAAAATATACTGTAGGCCTGCAGTAAGCATGGTGATGGTCACTAGTGTTGAGTCATACGCTGTGAAAATATACTGTAGGCCTACCGTAAGCGTGGTGAGTGTCACTAGTGTTGAGTCGCTGTGAAAATATACTGTAGGTCTACCGTAAGCGTGGTGAGTGTCACTAGTGTTGAGTCGTTGTGAAAATAAACTGTAGGTCTACAGTAAGCGTGGTGAGTGTCACTAGTGTTGAGTCGCTGTGAAAATATAATGTAGGTCTGCAGTAAGCGTGGTGAGTGTCACTAGTGTTGAGTCGCTATGAAAATATACTGTAGGCCTGCAGTAAACATGGTGAGTGTCACTAGTGTTGAGTCGCTGTGAAAATATACTGTAGGCCTACCGTATGCGTGGTGAGTGTCACTAGTGTTGAGTCGCTGTGAAAATATACTGTAGGTCTACAGTAAACATGGTGAGTGTAAATATTGATTTGATTTTGATTTGAGTATCACTAGTGTTGAGTCGCTGTGAAAATATACTGTAGGCCTACCGTAAGCGTGGTGAGTGTCACTAGTGTTGAGTCGCTGTGAAAATATACTGTAGGTCTACAGTAAGCGTGGTGAGTGTCACTAGTGTTGAGTCGCTATGAAAATATACTGTATTCCTGCAGTAAACATGGTGAGTGTCACTAGTGTTGAGTCATACGCTGTGAAAATATACTGTAGGCCTACAGTAAGCGTGGTGAGTGTCACTAGTGTTGAGTCGCTGTGAAAATATACTGTAGGCCTGCAGTAAGCGTGGTGAGTGTTACTAGTGTTGAGTCGCTGTGAAAATATACTGTAGGCCTGCAGTAAACATGGTGAGTGTCACTAGTGTTGAGTCGCTGTAAAAATATACTGATGGTCTACCGTAAGCGTGGTGAGTGTCACTAGTGTTGAGTCGCTATGAAAATATACTGTAGGCCTGCAGTAAACATGGTGAGTGTCACTAGTGTTGAGTCGCTGTGAAAATATACTGTAGGCCTGTTGTAAGCATGGTGATGGTCACTAGTGTTGAGTCATACGCTGTGAAAATATACTGTAGGCCTACCGTAAGCGTGGTGAGTGTCACTAGTGTTGAGTCGCTGTGAAAATATACTGTAGGTCTACCATAAGCATGGTGAGTGTCACTAGTGTTGAGTCGTTGTGAAAATAAACTGTAGGTCTACAGTAAGCGTGGTGAGTGTCACTAGTGTTGAGTCGCTGTGAAAATATACTGTAGGCCTGCAGTAAGCGTTGTGAGTGTCACTAGTGTTGAGTCGCTATGAAAATATACTGTAGGCCTGCAGTAAACATGGTGAGTGTCACTAGTGTTGAGTCGCTGTGAAAATATACTGTAGGCCTACCGTAAGCGTGGTGAGTGTCACTAGTGTTAATGCGCTGTGAAAATATACTGTAGGTCTACAGTAAACATGGTGAGTGTAAACATTGATTTGATTTGATTTGATTTTGATTTGAGTGTCACTAGTGTTGAGTCGCTATGAAAATATACTGTAGGCCTGCAGTAAACATGGTGAGTGTCACTAGTGTTGAGTCGCTGTGAAAATATACTGTAGGCCTACCGTAAGCGTTGTGAGTGTCACTAGTGTTAATGCGCTGTGACAATATACTGTAGGTCTACAGTAAACATGGTGAGTGTAAACATTGATTTGATTTGATTTTGATTTGAGTGTCACTAGTGTTGAGTCGCTATGAAAATATACTGTAGGCCTGCAGTAAGCATGGTGATGGTCACTAGTGTTGAGTCATACGCTGTGAAAATATACTGTAGGCCTACCGTAAGCGTGGTGAGTGTCACTAGTGTTGAGTCGCTGTGAAAATATACTGTAGGTCTACCGTAAGCGTGGTGAGTGTCACTAGTGTTGAGTCGTTGTGAAAATAAACTGTAGGTCTACAGTAAGCGTGGTGAGTGTCACTAGTGTTGAGTCGCTGTGAAAATATACTGTAGGTCTGCAGTAAGCGTGGTGAGTGTCACTAGTGTTGAGTCGCTATGAAAATATACTGTAGGCCTGCAGTAAACATGGTGAGTGTCACTAGTGTTGAGTCGCTGTGAAAATATACTGTAGGCCTACCGTATGCGTGGTGAGTGTCACTAGTGTTGAGTCGCTGTGAAAATATACTGTAGGTCTACAGTAAACATGGTGAGTGTAAATATTGATTTGATTTTGATTTGAGTATCACTAGTGTTGAGTCGCTGTGAAAATATACTGTAGGCCTACCGTAAGCGTGGTGAGTGTCACTAGTGTTGAGTCGCTGTGAAAATATACTGTAGGTCTACAGTAAGCGTGGTGAGTGTCACTAGTGTTGAGTCGCTATGAAAATATACTGTATTCCTGCAGTAAACATGGTGAGTGTCACTAGTGTTGAGTCATACGCTGTGAAAATATACTGTAGGCCTACAGTAAGCGTGGTGAGTGGCACTAGTGTTGAGTGGCTGTGAAAATATACTGTAGGCCTGCAGTAAGCGTGGTGAGTGTTACTAGTGTTGAGTCGCTGTGAAAATATACTGTAGGCCTGCAGTAAACATGGTGAGTGTCACTAGTGTTGAGTCGCTGTAAAAATATACTGATGGTCTACCGTAAGCGTGGTGAGTGGCACTAGTGTTAAGTCGCTGTGAAAATATACTGTAGGTCTACAGTAAACATGGTGAGTGTCACTAGTGTTGAGTCGCTATGAAAATATACTGTAGGCCTGCAGTAAGCATGGTGATGGTCACTAATGTTGAGTCATACGCTGTGAAAATATACTGTAGGCCTACCGTAAGCGTGGTGAGTGTCACTAGTGTTGAGTCGCTGTGAAAATATAGTGTAGGTCTACAGTAAGCGTGGTGAGGGTCACTAGTGGTGAGTCGCTGTGAAAATATACTGTAGGCCTGCAGTAAGCGTGGTGAGTGTCACTAGTGTTGAGTCGCTGTGAAAATATACTGTAGGCCTGCAGTAAGCATGGTGATGGTCACTAGTGTTGAGTCATACGCTGTGAAAATATACTGTAGGCCTACCGTAAGCGTGGTGAGTGTCACTAGTGTTGAGTCGCTGTGAAAATATACTGTAGGTCTACCGTAAGCATGGTGAGTGTCACTAGTGTTGAGTCGTTGTGAAAATAAACTGTAGGTCTACAGTAAGCGTGGTGAGTGTCACTAGTGTTGAGTCGCTGTGAAAATATAATGTAGGTCTGCAGTAAGCGTGGTGAGTGTCACTAGTGTTGAGTCGCTGTGAAAATATACTGTAGGTCTACAGTAAACATGGTGAGTGTAAATATTGATTTGATTTTGATTTGAGTATCACTAGTGTTGAGTCGCTGTGAAAATATACTGTAGGCCTACCGTAAGCGTGGTGAGTGTCACTAGTGTTGAGTCGCTATGAAAATATACTGTATTCCTGCAGTAAACATGGTGAGTGTCACTAGTGTTGAGTCATACGCTATGAAAATATACTGTAGGCCTGCAGTAAACATGGTGAGTGTCACTAGTGTTGAGTCGCTGTGAAAATATACTGTAGGCCTACCGTATGCGTGGTGAGTGTCACTAGTGTTGAGTCGCTGTGAAAATATACTGTAGGTCTACAGTAAACATGGTGAGTGTAAATATTGATTTGATTTTGATTTGAGTATCACTAGTGTTGAGTCGCTGTGAAAATATACTGTAGGCCTACCGTAAGCGTGGTGAGTGTCACTAGTGTTGAGTCGCTATGAAAATATACTGTATTCCTGCAGTAAACATGGTGAGTGTCACTAGTGTTGAGTCATACGCTGTGAAAATATACTGTAGGCCTACAGTAAGCGTGGTGAGTGTCACTAGTGTTGAGTCGCTGTGAAAATATACTGTAGGCCTGCAGTAAGCGTGGTGAGTGTTACTAGTGTTGAGTCGCTGTGAAAATATACTGTAGGCCTGCAGTAAACATGGTGAGTGTCACTAGTGTTGAGTCGCTGTAAAAATATACTGATGGTCTACCGTAAGCGTGGTGAGTGGCACTAGTGTTAAGTCGCTGTGAAAATATACTGTAGGTCTACAGTAAACATGGTGAGTGTCACTAGTGTTGAGTCGCTATGAAAATATACTGTAGGCCTGCAGTAAGCATGGTGATGGTCACTAATGTTGAGTCATACGCTGTGAAAATATACTGTAGGCCTACCGTAAGCGTGGTGAGTGTCACTAGTGTTGAGTCGCTGTGAAAATATAGTGTAGGTCTACAGTAAGCGTGGTGAGGGTCACTAGTGGTGAGTCGCTGTGAAAATATACTGTAGGCCTGCAGTAAGCGTGGTGAGTGTCACTAGTGTTGAGTCGCTGTGAAAATATACTGTAGGCCTGCAGTAAACATGGTGAGTCACTAGTGTTGAGTTATACGCTGTGAAAATATACTGTAGGCCTGCAGTAAGCGTGGTGAGTGTCACTAGTGTTGAGTCGCTGTGAAAATATACTGTAGCCCTGCAGTAAGCGTGGTGAGTGTCACTAGTGTTGAGTCGCTATGAAAATATACTGTAGGCCTGCAGTAAACATGGTGAGTGTCACTAGTGTTGAGTCCCTGTGAAAATATACTGTAGGCCTACCGTAAGCGTGGTGAGTGTCACTAATGTTAATGCGCTGTGAAAATATACTGTAAGTCTACAGTAAACATGGTGAGTGTAAACATTGATTTGATTTGATTTGATTTTGATTTGAGTGTCACTAGTGTTGAGTCGCTATGAAAATATACTGTAGGCCTGCAATAAGTATGGTGATGTTCACTAGTGTTGAGTCATACGCTGTGAAAATATACTGTAGGCCTACCGTAAGCGTGGTGAGTGTCACTAGTGTTGAGTC